>NC_090657.1:107930129-108045129 GCF_040937935.1 Hyperolius riggenbachi | reverse complement strand
TATTATTTATATAGCGCTGACATATTACGCAGCGCTGTACACTGTATATATATATATTGTCACTAACTGTCCTTCAAAGGAGCTCACAATCTAATCCCTACCATTGCCATATGTCTATATTATGTAGTGTAAGTACTGTAGTCTAGGGCCAATTTTGGGGGGAGCCAATTAACTTATCCATATGTTTTTGGAATGTGGGAGGAAACCAGAGTGCCTGGAGAAAACCCACGCAGACACGGAGAGAACATACAAACTCTTTGCAGATAGTGCCCTGGCTGGGATTCGAACCAGGGACCCAGCGCTGCAAGGCGAGAGAGCTAACCACTATGCCACCGTGATATATATATATATATATAATTTATTTTTTTTTAACCTATCCAGATCATGAAGCAGTTCTCCTTTAAATGTGTCAGATTTATAGTTTCCCATAATTTATCATAGCTTTCTAACCTTGCACCTTTTCCAGTTCTTCACTTTCCAGTGCTCTTCATAGTGTCCCAGCTTTCCTCATATTCCTGTCGTGTCTAGTGGCGTAGCAATAGGGGGTGCAGAGGTTGCGACCGCATCTGGACCCAAGGGGCCTTCCTCAACTGCAGCATTAGCACTTTATTGGTCCTGTGCTGGTAATCACTTTATAGATTCTTTAAATAGTAGCAATCATTAACAAACTTTTCCCCATCCCCTTCTTGCGCCTCTAACACTGGTTGTCTTTGGCAAGTTTCGGTGCACCATATCAATTGTTATGTATAGAGTACTTGGGAGGGCCCAATGTAAAACTTGCATCGGGGCCCATAGCTCCTTAGCTACATCACTGGTCATGTCCCAGCTTTCTGGTGTTCCTCATGGTGTGTCTTTGCTTTAAAGTGCCTTGCATAATGTGCACACTCTCACCTTATCAGTGCCCGAACACTGTATACCTAACTTCCAGTCAGGGGCATAACTAGACTTAATATGCCCCCCCCCCCCCCCCCCCCGCCCTGCAAAAATGATAGCATGGGGCCCCCTTTGTCCCCGAACCCCATGGGATTGGGAGCCGGCGAATGGCAGCAGAGTGTTCTGCTGTGAAGCAGCCTATGGAAGCTGGAAGAAATTACACACACTCCTGCTCACGGTTTCCTTGAGTGAATTGGGAGGTTTCTTTGCTGATTGGCTGAACTTGCAGTTGAGAAGAGGGAGGTGGAGGGCCCCCCAAAGCTGGGCCCTCCTGCGATGGCAGGGGTGATTGCTATGCCCTTGCTTCCAGTTGCCTTTCAACTTTTTAGTCCCCACTTTTCCCCATAGTGTGTCCAAGCTTTCCAGTGTCCTCCATGGTGTGTTTCTGCTTTGTAGTGCCCTCCATGGCATGCCTCAGCTTTTTAGGGCCCACTATAATATGTCTCAGCTTTCCACTGCTACTCCCCTTCCCGTCTCCATAATATGTCCCTGATTTCCATGTTATGCAGGTCGAGGCCCCAAACTCTTCTGGAGACAGGGTACTGAGACCTGTTTTTTTTGTGAGTAAAGTTAGAACTGGCCACACAGTCACATTGTTGATACTTATGGGAGAAAGTTGTGGGATGAGGATAGGGTCCAGACTGCTGGAGCAGTACAGTACACCTGGAGTAGGGTTCCTTCACCCAGGAAGTAGGGGATTACCATAGCTGGTAGCTGAAGAGATGATACTAAAGGAAAAAGGAAGCGGAATCCTCTTTTCCTATGTTTAGATTACTTCAACTTTCCTGAAGGAAAAACTCGTTCCATATTGCCTCTCTGCGCCTTCAGTGTCGTACTGAAGTCCTCTTCACCCATAACCTGTTGCCATTCACAGGTACCAAATTTCTTTAGCACTCCCTCATCTTTGTAGAACTTTCTCCTTTGTCCTACCTAGACCTGTCTCTACCTTTTTTACATTCATATAGGCCCTCAAAATGTAGTCCTAACTGTCCATCAACTTTCTCTCTCTGTGCACTGTATTACCCAAATTGCTATACAACATAAGTGCAGACACCACATTTCCCATTTAGGCTCTTCTTGTTCCACATCATCTTGAGACAGAAGGAAGACAGAGAAGTACAGACAGCAAGCATACTGGCATAATTTTTCTGACTTTTCATGCATTTATTTTATTTGTTTTGCCTAGTTTAGTGTAATGGACCTAGAGTGCATGTGTATCCCAAACTCTAGAAAAAGGCTTACCTTGATCACAAAAATGTTACAAGCACACTTCAGTTCTGGAAGGACATTGTTCAACACCTCTTGCGGACTGAGAACAGGGACCAACAGAAGCTGTTTGGAATTGCTGGCGATTCTAACAGTGCCAGGCTAATGATCAAAGGCAATTGGAGTGATTCCACATGAGAGACTGTGATTTGGCCCCAGCCCTAAGACTCCTTACCCTAGAAACTGAGGGCAAAAAAAGTAAATTATAAATACACTTCATGTGTGATATGTTGATAGCTTCTTGTTTTGTAGATGCGTGGTGGCTATTTCTGCTGAGATGAACATGAAAAAGCATGAACAATAATACCATATAAACAAAACAGAATCTATACAGGGACATAAATAATATGTACAGTAATTATACTATCTCTGCTTGGCTTGCATATCTTCTATCTAGTGGGTGGTAGCTAGTCTTTGTCCAGATGGTCGATATTGTAGCCTTCGTCATCCAGACTTATGGAGAATGCACACAGTCTTAACAACTGTAATGACATTGTCCAACTTCAGTTATAGGGGCTTATGGAACATCCTCCATTAATTGGTTAGGATACCAAAAGCATATTTGACCATCCGGCATGCCCCACTAGGTCTGATATTGTTGGTATGTTCATAACATGGTGAGATAATGCAAGGTTCTCAGCTACCCACAGAACATAAGGATAGACCAGGGAAGCTGTGCCAAGCCATGGATTGTCATCCGGGAGGTCCAGCTTTTCTTCTTGCAGCATTAGGTGTAAGCAAGTGTTCACTTGTACTACCATAAGACTTCTACCATAAGACTTCACAGCTACATAAATAAGCCACATAAATAAAATTATAATCAATATAAACCAGTGTCAACTGATCAATTCTAAAATATTTTTTATAGTTAAAATAAAGTAGCGAGGTCAACGTAGCGGGAGAGGAGCATCCAGTAGGACTTCATAGTGCCATACAAAGATGTTGGCCTTCCTGTTAAGATTTGAATATTTATAGCACACTGGATATCTAATTTCTAAATACATTTTCTACAGAACGGAGGATAGCTTCGTGGAAGAGGAGACAGATGAAGGGCAACTCTTGCAACCAGGAAGTAGACACCAAGATCACATGGCCAGAAGCCTCTTTCAACCAATCCAGCAGTCCCGTGGTCACCAGGCTGAACCAATGCTGATTGCAGCTCATCCCAAGCCCAGCCCACTGCCTACGACAAAGGAGATTTCAGAAGAGGGACTAAATGCCTTTGAGGAGACTGGGAGAAGTCATTCCACATGGGAAGCCCTGAAAACACCATCTGAAAGGGAGTCTGATGCCCCATGGAAGAGGCAGCTGTTGATCTCCTGGGCATGATGAAGACCCAGGTAAGCTTTTCAGCCAGTATCTCCAGCAGCAATAACAGCATCAACAGTAACATGATCAGCAGCTGAGAGACATGCTGCAGCTTAATAAGTAGCAGATACACCAAAATTATCAGCAGCAATTGCAAAAATACACCAATGGTGCCACTTGGACTCAGATTTGGGCCCCGTGCCCCAAACCATGGTCAGAGTGCCCTGAATAAGGCTGATGCAGCTGATCTAAGCTGAAGCTACAGAGAATTTCGTCTCAATGGCTGGGTAAGGAGAAGTACTGAGTGTGTCGAATAGAGAGACAGGAAAGCTGGCCTCCTGGATGAGGTTGCTGGGTGGGCAGGTAGGGTAGCCAACAGTGCAGAGCAGGCAGGGAGAGACTGAATAGCAAGGCCTGTACAGCCGTGCAGTCTTAGGGCATGCATGTGAAAAGGGCGCCGGGAAATTTGGGCGTGGGGCAAAACCTCTGCAGTTGCTCGCCAAGTTCCTTGCATGCGGCCTTTGGGCATGGCACTCACTTTGTCTACCACCTCCTCTCTTGGAACTTAACTAATCATGGAGATTAATAATGCAGAGGCTTTACCCACACCCCTCAAAGCTCACCGCGCCATTGCTGGGACCCTCTGAACCTATTCGACAAGGACTTGTCAAGTAGGTTCGCGTGACCATGATCCCATCCATGTACAAGCATGCTTGCGCAGTAGCATGGAGCCACCCAATGACGGATTATTCCTCTGTGCACAAGCAGCTCTGTGCAAGCCGTCAGTGTGCCTATACAGTGTGGCCGACCTCATTCACAGACGGGAGCGTGGCTGTGAAGAAGAAGGGGGTCCCAGGAACGAGCGATGGGTTCAACCCTTTACTAAAATTGGTATTTTTTTTTATTTTTTAAAAGTCACAAGTTTGCTTTAAGTGGCACTAGCATCACCTTATGTATGTCTGTGGAAGCTATGCCTAGGTCCCAGTATAGTAACAGGCAAACAGGCACTTGGGAAGGGAGGGGCCCATGTATACAACTACACTGAAGAAAACTGCATCTGCAGGTAGCAGAGCAGTGTGGAAGTAGTCAGCACTAGCCCTGCTTTTATTTATTTATTTTTGGCTTTAGATGGGGTAGCGTTTAGGCTACTTTCAGATTTGGTGTGGCATGAGAGCAGGATAATCACACCATATCAGCAGTTTATTAATCTGCCCTGCATGCAGTGGCGTTCCTACTGTAGTGCGCAGGGGGAAGTGGCGCACCGAGTGACAGACTGCTAGGGGGGTGTCGCCACGACCCCCCCACAGCAGCAGAGCAGGAAGGGGGAAGCAGCGCTAGAAGGAGGGGCAGTGGCGGCAGCGGTGGGGAGGGGGGAAATATCCCCCCCTCCCTCACCTCGGACCCCTCCTTCTGCCTCTCTCCCCCTCCAAAGAGTAGCGGTGGCAAGTGTGGGCTCGGCGGCGGGGAGACATGCACAGAATTACTCACCACTCCCGCGTTCCAAGCGCTGGCAGCGTCATGTCGTCACAGATCTCCGCCTTCAATGCTGCCCACTGTGCTTCCTGTTTAGCGGAAGCACAGTGGGCGGCATTGAAGGCGGAGATCTGTGACGACATGACGCTGTCGGCGCTTGGAACGTGGCGTGGTGAGTAATTCTGCGCATGTCTCCCCGTCGCCGAGCCCGCAGTTGCCACCGCTACTCTATGGAGGGGTAGAGAGGCAGAAGGAGGGGTCCCAGGTGAGGGAGGGGGGGGGATATTTCCCCCCCTCCCCACCGCTGCCGCCACTGCCCCTCCTTCTAGCGCTGCTTCCTCCCCTCCTGGGGCATCTATACTGGGGGCAACTATACCAGCTATACTGGGGGCAACTATACCAGCTATACTGGGGGCAGCTATACTGGGGGCAACTATACTGGGGTAGCTATACTGGGGGCAACTAAACTAGCTATACTGGGGGCAACTAACTAGCTATACTGGGGGGCAGCTATACCAGGCCAGCTATACTGGGGGCAACTAAACTAGCTATACTGGGGGGCAGCTATACTAGCTATACTGGGGGCAACTAAACTAGCTATATTGGGGGGTAGCTATACTGAGGGCAACTATACCAGCTATACTGGGGGCAACTATACCATCTATACTGGGGGCAGGTATACCAGCTATACTGGGGGGCAGCTATACCAGCTATACTGGGGGCAACTATACCAGCTATACTGGGGGCAGCTATACTAGCTATACTGGGGGTAACTATACTAGCTATACTGGGTGCAACTATACTAGCTATACTGGGGGCAACTATACTAACTTCATTGGGGCAACTAGTTTCACTGGGGGCAACTATACTGGCTTCACTGGGGGCAGCTATACTGGGGGAAACTACTAGCTATACTGGGGGCAACTATACTAGCTATACTGGGGCAACTATACTAGCTAATACTTTAAATTACAGTTAGCTCCGCCCTCATCTGGTCATGGCCACACCCATTTTTGCAGCGAATCACGCCACGGGTTGTGGCCACGCCCATTTTTTTTAGGGGGGGGGGTGTCTTTTAATACCCAGCACCGGGTGCCAAATGCCCTAGGTACACCACTGCCTGCATGTAAAGGTCTGCTATATAGTAGTGAGAAAAAAACAACATATTACAACACATATAATCTTTAGTATGACAGAAGCAGGATAAAAATCCTCATTACATTATGCATAGCTCCCAACTGTCCCTTTTTCGGAGGGACAGTCCCTTTTTGGGAGCCCTGTCCCTCTGTCCCTCTTTCACCCTCATTTGTCCCTCTTTCAGGACTTTGTCCCTCTTTCTATGTAATTATATACATTTCTATACTAAAAATTTGTTTGATTGACTCTAAACTTTATTCCCATCCTTTAAATTGATATATTACTAATTTTAAAATGTTACTATGAAGGAAAATGAACAAGGATAGAAAGGACCAGTGTGGTTTGAATTCTAAAACAACATATATGTTTCTTATGAAATCTTTATGGCATGTGTGACTAGAGGCGCGGTGAGGGCGTGACTAGGGGTGTGGCAGGGGCGTGGCTTAACTGTCCCTTTTTCTCATCTCAAAAAGTTGGGAGGTATGCATTATGTCTAAAAATATGTGACAGCTCCTAATCTGTAAACAGTTCTGCTGATGGGTTCTTTTCCAAATGACCAGCCAATACTTTACACACAGCTGCTGACTTGTCAGTTTCTGGAGTGGAGATGTCATGTCAGAAAACTTAACATTTCTGTTTTTAACTCAAACTACAGTATATTGAGGATTTTTCCAGTGCTGCTGCTGCCAGTTCATGAATTATCATAAGGGAAGCAGAATGTGAAAATTTCTGAGATAGTGTACCTTTAAGAGTGAACCTGACGAGTGAATGTTAAAGGGGTCACAATTGCTTTCAGTTTTTTTAGCACATTTTTTCCTGCATACTATGTGCGTTTTTTGTTTTTTGTTTTTCACATCAGCTCATTCAAGTGTGAACTAAACTATTGATTAACATAAGTTCTCAGTTTAAAGAGAAACTGTAACCGAGAATTGAATTTCATCCCAATCAGTAGCTGATACCCCATTTCCCATGAGAAATCTATTCTTTTTCTCAAACGAATTATCAGGGGGCTCTGATTTTGTGGTAAAACCCCTCCCACAGTGTGATGTCAGCGCCTCACAGCACTGAGGTACTGACATCACACTGTGGGAGCCTTGTTGCATTGTGGGAAATAACTGTTGTTTACAACTGCCAAAAATGCAAGCAGCATCTCCTTCCAGTGACATCACCTGCCAGCAGTAAAAATGTCACCATGTGATAAATGTCTAAATGTAAATCAGGGAGTGGAAAGATTTTACAGTGAACAAACACTGACTAAATCATTTATAAATAATTATTGTAAAAATTAAGCACCTTTTTATTACATTATTTTCACTGGAGTTCCTCTTTAAATCTGTTTTTCTGTGCAGAAAATGTACATTAAAAATAGACAAGTGTGACGCCTACCTAAGGGCTATAGCCCACTTCAGCGATTTTAGCCCTGCTTTGAAATCCCTGGCAATTCCAAAAGCGCTAGGCTGATTAAAGTTAATGAAGGGGAGCCCACAGAGCGACTGCTATTTGCCGTAATCGCATTTGCCAGTCCTGCACCATCCCTGCTCGATTTTTGGAGCGATCTCATAGAGGAAAGTGATGGTCTAAAGTCACTTCCTTCTAATTTGCTCTGGAATCGCTCCTTTTACAGTTGCAAAATCACTTTCAGCTTTTGAGTGATTTTTTGCAAAAGCAAGTGGGTGTCCAGCCTTGGGCCTCTTTGAGATGGAAGTCTTATAGATGTGACTGAAAGCTGTGGCCACACCTCTCCTGCCCATGCCGAGCACTCGCAAGCGCCCAGCTGGTGCACAGAAGTGGCTGTAGGTAGTGAATTTACTGCTTTCAGCCTCCCGTGTGTTTTACTAGTTATGGATAGAATGTGGACCAGTTAAGGTGCATACCAGGGCTGCCATCAGAAATTTTGGGGCCCCTCACACATCATCAGGCCTGGGCCCACCCACTGGCCACCCCATCCCTGTGTCCGTGCACAAAGTGCGCTGTTGCGAAAAATCTGCATGGCTCAAACACTGAAGAAAGTGGCATGCACAGCATGATGCAGCAAACGGTGGGCGGGACCATGGCATGTTGTGGGTGGAGCCAAATACTAGCAAAATACAGGTAGTCCCCGGTTAACAAATGAGATAGGGACTTTTAGGTCCGTTCTTATCTTTTATTCGTTCTCTTTTGTCCCCCTCTTTTCTTCCTGTGCCTCTTTATTCCCCCTCTGTCTCACCTCAGTTTGTGCCTCTTTTGTGTCCTTCTGTTTCACCTCATGTTCCCATCTCATCTCTTTTCTTCCTGTGCCTCTTTTGTCCACCTCTGTTCCCCCTGTGCCTCTTTTATCCCCCTGTGTTACCTCTTGTCCCCTTCTGTCTCAGCTCATCCCCCTGCCCTAGCTAGGTACAGGTGTCCCCAGTATAGGTAGCAAGCTACAAGCACCCCAGTATAAGTAGCCAAGTATAGGTGGTGCCTCAGTATAGGTAGCCAGGTATAGGTGGTGTCCCAGTTTAGGTAGCTAGGTATAGGTGGTGGGCCAGTATAGGTAGCCTGTAGCCAGATATAGGTGGTGCTGCAGCCCCAGTATAGAAAGTCCGATGTAGCGGGCTCACTCATCTGCTCCCCACGTTTAAGACCTGATGTCACTCTTTTCTCAGTGCTGGAGTGTGGTGTGCTGGTTAGTGAGCCACAGGCCCGCAGCCAGCACATGCGGCCCTTCCAGCGCTTTGGGGGGCCCAGGGCCCCCAGAAGCCCTGGGCCCCTCACTGCAGTGTTAGTTGTCCCCCCCTGATGGCTGCCCTGGTGCATACACATGGTCAGTTAATATTGCCCCTAATGACTGTGGATCAATTGTTATGGCTATGTTTCAATGTATTAGTACTCTTCATTAGAAAGGGGGAAGAGACAGTGGGTGGCACACAGGTGAGCATGGGCGTCCGTTGAGCAAAATGGGGCATGCGACCCCCCCTGGCCAGCTGCTGCCCCCCCCCCCCCTCAGCCACCTGAACCCGCAGGAGGGGGAAGCAACACAGAAGGAGGGGCAGCGCGGACAGCGGCGGGGAGGGGGCCAGACCCCCCTCAACTCCCTCACCTGGGTCCTTTCCTTCTTGCGCTCCCCCCCCCCCCCCCCTCCAAATTAGCAGTAGCAAACAGAAGCGGGCATCAGCGGGCGGAGAGGAATTACTCACCTTCTTACTCACTCTCTCAGCTGTGTCTCTCTCTCTCTCTCTCTCTCTCTCTCTCTCTCTCTCTCTCTCTCTCTCTCTCTCTCTCTCTCTCTCTCTCTCTCTCTCTCTCTCTCTCCCCACCATAGCCCTAGTCTAATGTGCCACCATTGCTAAGTTCATGTAAATTTGGCTCCGCCTGTGACCACACCCACATTTAAGTTCATGGCCACGCCCATTTTTCAGTGTGGCGCGCATGACTCCCACCTCCCCCTTTTTGCACCCATCCCCCCCCCCCCCCCTCTCCCTACGGAAAATTTTCTGCGGACGCCCATGCAGGTGAGTAATATCTGGCAGGGCAGGGTAAGTAGAAAAACAATGCACCCATTTGTCATCGCTTGTTTAGCAATTGATGAGAAGGATTGCTAGATAATGTCTAGGGGAAGCTGTACACTCACTAGTCAGGCGAGACTGTGCTCATCAACTGAAAAACAGTATTAACTGTTGCACTCAAAGTGTACACTCACAACAATGCAAAACACACAGCAATGAAACCTACCAAATAAAATGGGGGGTCCGAGTTATCCATAAATGCTGCAGCATTCTAAAATTAAGCCAACTCACCAATCATCAAGGTTCCCTCCCCTATTTATTGCCAAACAACGGCTGAAGATCGTCTAGCTTGTGTATGAAGGTTTTAAGATTGATATTTATTGCCTTTTATTTACTCTTTGTCTCCATAGATGAGATCTCCACTCCCTTCCTGTTCCAGTAAAGCTGACTGTAGTCATTACACTATGTTACTAGCTGCCAGAGGCTAGCTGACAGTTCTTTCAGCTGACCAGTCATTGAACAGATGCTTCCAAAAACATTACAGACCGGCCTGTTGAAGCTTTGCCCGCTGGCACTGTTTCAGAAGACCTACACTGGGGGAGTGTCAGGTGATGAGGGCTGTTTCCATGAAAATGTGATATTGAACCAACACTGGAACACAAATATCCAACCCCAGTGATCCAGGTTTCAGGTGGACTTAATTGTTCAGGACCAGCAGTGATCACTTCCTTTTAGATTGTGGAAAATTGATCATAAACTTGCTTTATTCTGGGCCTGATGTGCTTAAAGCAGATCTGAACTTCATCTTGGTTCTAAAAAATAAGCAACAGCATAATAACATTTAAAGAAAAACATTTCTGTTACAGCGGATACAAATCCTGCAATAAACAAATCCTGCAACATCCTGTGTTTACAAATGAACTCTGTTGCGGCAGTCAGCTGACACAGCTAAGGGATCAAATTACAACTTGTGCTTAGGCACAGATGAGGGGGAATTAGACAGGCTAAACTCTCTAAATACATACAGGGTGCATTTCTCTCTGTTTTCCTTCTGCCCAGTGCAAGAGTTCAAGTCTATTTTTCCTGAGGTGACTGGTAATATAACCCTATATAGTGTTGACGAGGACTGAGGGAGAATTTCAATGGCTGCATGGCTTCCATTGAAAAGTAAGTCATTGATAGAGTACCACCCTTTAGGGCAAACTCAGATTGAAAGGCATTGCAAAGTTAAATATGCCTAAAAAATATTTATTGGTTACCTTAATTGGTATGTAGATTTATGTTGGTCAAAGGACAGTAGCTGGTCATCCTGTACTATACCACTCAGTCTCAATATGCCCACATCTGCCCAGATCCCAGGATCCTAGTTAGTGTACCTCTAAACCGTTTCAGAAATTCCGTCTGCAACCTATCAGTCCCAGGGTACTTATTTGGAGGTATAGATTCTAATGCCTCATCCAGCTCCTCCCTGACAATGTCCACTTCCAGAGCTTCCTTATCTGAGTCGCTAAGTCATGGAAACTCAAATAAGTCCAAGTATAGCCCCAGCTGACCTGCAGTATATTCATCCATTGATGCATACAAGGTTGCATAATAGTCTGAGAATACTCAATTGATTTTGCTTGCAGTATGATCCAGGGCACCATGTTTATTGTATATATAGAGGAGATATGTGATATATGTCTCTTCTCTCCAATTAAGTGTGCCAGTAGAATCGCCACTCATCTATACAAACTTGTTTCAGTTTCATGGAACCAGAGTGGATTTCTATCTATCTTTAGATTCACCGTTCTTCGTAGTTATTTATTCCTGTTCTGCACATGCAACGGCTTCTTCTGCTTTATATAATGTAATCTTACTTTGTTCCCTAACTGTCGCACTGCCCACGGCGAAAGCTCCCCTAACCACTACCTTGTATGCACCCCACACCACCTGAGGGGCAGCAGAGTCAATGTTTTCAGCCCAAAATTCTAATAAGGGTCGTTAGTAAAGATCATTGGATTTTGTTTGTTGGCCCTTCCACTGCCAAAATTGAAGGCATCATATCAACAATTGTAAAATCATTTACCTGACAACTTCCCGTTGTCTCATCTCAAAACAATGGAAGGATACCAACCCTCCTTTTGGATACACACACGCAAGATACTGCACCTTTTGAGTAGCGTGTGTGTTGCTACGGTACTGAGCGTTACTTACAGTAACGCTCATTACCGAAGCAACACTCATTCTTTCCGAGTAACACAGGTCACGCCAATAATGTAACTCGCGGTACATGCTGCCAGTAGTAACGGTAATATTGCCGTGCGCTGACTGCATGGCAATATTACTGCACTTTTGTGAATTCCATTTTCTCTGAATAAAAGGCATGTAGAGTAATGAGTGGTGTAAACCTGAGTAGTGTACATATTTGCAGACACTGTGGAGCCCACAGCTATGGAGGAGTCTGGCAATGTGGAGAGAGGGTTTATATAACACTTGTGAATTATGCTATGGATATATAGAACTATATAAACTAAAATTTGCACACAACCTTAAAGGACCACTATCATGAAAGTCATAACATTTAAAACACATGTAAACACACACAAATAAGAAGTACATTTCTTCTAGAGTAAAACCAACAGATTCTGGACTGGCCCATCTCCTCATGGGGGATTCTCAGGGGTTTCTTTATTTTCAGAAGCATTTTATGAATGGCAGTTGCTCTGTCCAACTGCCAAAAAAAGTGCGCAACGAGCAGGGAGGCTGGCCAGCATCTTTGTATAAATCCTTTCCAGGGAGTGTCTTTAAAAAGAATAAAGGCCATGTTGAGAATCCCTCATGAAGAAATGGACTAGCCCAATTCCTGTCAGTTCTGTCAGATTTTTACTACCTATTGCAAGTAAAAGGGACATAGGAAAAAATAAATGTATAGCTCGTAATTTGCAGAAGGAGGTCTGCAATCCTCGCGGGCATGGGGAATGGATGAGGTAAGCTGCCCGATACACTTACATATACACAGGAGCCGGGGGGGGGGGGGCACAGGGGAGGTAGCGGAGGCAAGCCTGGGAGTGGAGACAGAAGCGGGACACTCATTTATGAAAGAAAGGGACTCGAGGACAAATAAGGGACACATGGGAGACACAGCAGGACATATAAGAGACACAGGAGCACAAATGAGGGACACAGGATTACACTTATTGGGGAAAAACATGTACAAGACGCTCCTGGAACATGGACGCATCAGGTTTAGTATATATATATATATATATATATATTCCCCTGGTTTTTGCCCTCTAAATCTGTGCGCATCTTATATTCCGGAGTGCCTTATACAGCGGCAAATACGGTATTTAAAATTTTACTATTTTTTGCAATAGTGATCCTTTAACCAGGTTTTTTGTTGTTGTTGTTTTTTTTGTAATGGCAAAACAAAAGCTACCAACAAAGGGGAAAAAAATGTATTGTGAAGTTTCTGCCCTTTTTCATGCTTACAATAAGTTCATTTAGTGGTAAACAGACCCTGTACTCCTCTCTCCTCTTTGCTGCCGTACTTATTGTTAGTTACCTGTTCCTTTTTTTCTACGTATAAAAATATATATATATTTCTCACTAAAAGAGTATTAGCTCCCACTAGAAATGTAAATGTGAGCCAGTTGTCAGATAAATCAAATCAAGATGTACTGAAAATGAAAAAAAACAACAACAGATAGTAGAAAACAGTTGAAAGTTGAAAACAGGAAGCGGAATTGGATAGGACAAAGGTGGAACTGGATGTCTATGAAGACAAAATGAAGCCATAGAATAAAAAAGCTCAAGCTTTGAACCTACAGGATTCTTTAAAATGAGGTTGATCAAAGATGACTTGGAAAAAAAAATCTTAGCCAGGTTCTCCAGAAAAACCAGGACAAAAGTCAAAGGATTAGCCAAAGACTATCAAGTCTGGGAAAAAAAACCTCTGCTGACCAACAGGAAGGAAATAAGTCAGGCTAGTCAAAGCCCTAAAAATGCTACTTACCAAATTCGGGGAATAAATTAAGAGGTTGAAAAAAGTCTTACATTTTAAAATGTTGCCAGTGAAGGGAGAATGAAAATGAAATTGGCCTCTAGAGGGCACTTTAAGCAACTTTTCTGTTTCTGTCCACATTTTGACCTTTCAATCTTTTCATAGATCTATCCTTACTCTTTAAAGTGGTGTTAAACTCCGACATAAAATTCAATAAAATGTGTTTTCCTACTTTTTATTACTCATACAGTTATCATATTTGCTTTTGTGCATAAGTAATATTGTCTGTTTACAAATTACAAGTTTCCAAAGTGTAGTTTATCTTGCCCTGAAAGTTGCCATTGCATTTTATTTAAACTGCTTTTTATTATATATTAACATCTTCTAATTAGCAGTTCTGAGCTGTTTGTGTGCTTGAAGCACAGAGAGCTTCACAGAGAACTCCTTCTCACTTGTTACACTGTGTTTACACACATGTATCCACATTGGAATGCAAACAAAGATACTGTTACCTCCAGTTTGGATGCGGATTTGAAGCTGAATAGCAGGACAAAGTGCTTTGTTTATCCATTTCAGTGATGTTCGGCTAAAAATTCTGGCATAGTAGCTTTCAAGCTGTGAGGAATCTTTTAGAGCAAAGTAGAAATGCTGACTTTAACGCTTCAGTTTACATGTTTGCACATTGTATTAAATCTTTATTATTAAAATAACCCAAATAATTAATATATAATAGCAAAATTGTAAAGGTGAACAAAATGTAAAATTAATCTTAACCATGATCAGTCCTGCCCATGTCGTGCTGTGTGTATGTGTGCAGCAAGCTGATAGATGACACATGCAAGACATTGAGGAATTACTATCCTTTACATGTGGAAAGAGTTCCTTCTCGGCTGCAGTTTTGGGGGCTTCCTGCGCTGCGTACACACAGTTAAAGCGGAATATAACCTTGCATTTCAACTTTGCTCTAAAATATTATTTACAGCATATTATATGCAAAAAGCATTTTTTTTATTAGATCAGCATTGGAAGGGTTAAACACAGAGCTTTAAAGTTCCGTGGAGAGATATGCAGAAGTTCAGATTGTTACATTCTATGTAGTTATATGTATCTATTGATAAATGTTACACACTCTTTGGCTGTCCTCCAACTCCTTCTCAGTCAGAGAGATGAGTCACATTCAACACTTAGATACATTTATGTAAACAAAATGTATCTATTTCAGCTTCGGATGCGTCTGCAGAAATCTCCAGGAACTTTAAAGCTCTGTGTAACCCTTCCAATGCTGGTCTAGTATAAAAAAAATGCTGGTTGCATATAATATACTGTAAATAATGTTTTAGAGCAAAGTTGAAATGCAGGGTTATATTCCGCTTTAAGCTCCGTACACACACTAGATGAAACTTGGCCAAGATGGGTGTTAACTCTGGCGAGAATCCAGCATGTGTATTACAGCCCCCACCCCTTGGCCACCCAGCCAGGGATCTATCCTAACAGATCACTTCGGCTGAGCGACGTCCAAGAGCATTGTTCTCCCCACTTACCTCGCCCACCATGTGACATCACTCCCATGTCGCTCCACCCCCTGCACAAAGCAGAACACGTAGCTCGCACAGTCTTGGCCCTGCAATGTTTCCTGAGGAATTGGGTCGCAATCCCTGTCGAGCATTCACTTGAGAGAGTGTACGTGGCTCTAGGAGTCCTCAGATATGCTGACATGAAACCAACAAATGTTGATTCAGGCAATAAACCATGTTGATTCAGTCATTAAAGGTATTACCTCAAATTAATGTTTGTTGGTTTGATTTCAGCATATCCGAAGATACTTTATTTAACATATGGTCTCCTTAAATTGGTACCACTTGTGTGCTAGAGAAGTACACATTTTCACGTGCGTACCTTACTTTAATCTTTAGGACAGGTAACAGGTATACATTAAATAAGATTGACAATTAGTATAGTGACTGTATAAACACAAGCTTTCTTGTGTTGACAGCTCTACATCCTTTAGCTCTGTTTGTTTGTTTGTTTTCCTTTGTTCTCATTCAGCAGATAGGAAAATTGCACTTGTCGCCTCCTAGAGGACAAAGAATATGCAAATCTATCAATGAAATACAATTATGAAAGTGTAATTAAATAGCAAGTCAGTTGATAAAGTTACTTAAAGCCAATCTCCAGGAATGCATGTAATACAGTATACCCTACCTTAGAAAACAAAGCCTAAACCGGTCTTCTGTACCTAATAATCATGTCTTGGAAGTTCGATCACATGACCTGAAGCAAACCCGTTAAGGGTGCACTGCATCTAACTGCGAACGGAGGGTGAACGGGAGGCACCGAGCGGGACGCCGCTGGGATCCTTACACCGACCCCTACAGCGCATGGGCATCGTTGACAAGAGTGTTTGACATGCTATTTACCTGCCGGGGAGCGTAAGTGCAAATCTATGGCGCATTGAGGCAGTGTTTTATACTTTTACACTATGGAGTGTTTTATTGAGATTCCCCTGTTGGAATAAAAGGCCTGGAGTGGCCAAGAAGTTTTTAAAGCAGCCTACTGGCCTGAATGGTAGTTAAACCTGAAGCGCAAAATCCATCAGTATCATAGGTGGGCAACATCTGGTGAGCATATCAGTGTGGAGAGTGTGGGAGCCTGGTGGCACACAGTGACAACACAGATACACTAGAGGCATGGGTTTTTAAGCTTAAAACAAACAGAGGCAATACTACTCTATGTGGAGTTTGTTCTTTTCTTTCCCCTGCAGGACTGACTGACACAAGCAAGGAGATATAACAAAACACTCAAGATCCACCCAAAAGTTGAGGTGGTATAACTCTGGTGAGCATATAGACATCGGGGGCTGTGATTTTGCACTGGAAAGTGGCACTTTGAAACACAGACACCTGGGTGTTCAAATAAGACCTTACTGGACAATATTACCCTATGTGGAGCTTTATTTGTTTTATTTCAGACTTGCATGGAGAGCGCAGCAGAAAATATTGAAATATTAATTTGAACTTGGGACATTCTGCAGCGATCCCAGTATTGGGTAAAAGGAACTGGAAATAGAGTTGTTGGACTTTTAGTTGGCGCAGGTTGATTCTAATTATAATCAGTTAAGGGTATTATATGCAGACTCTGTGGGAATGGCTGCTGCAGCTACTTGGTTTGCTTCATCCTGCTGCAAGGAGGAGAGCACAGACTATGCTTTCTGTGAAGATTGCCAATAGCAATATTTGCCCAGGTACGTTAAAATTGACTTTATTCAATATTAGTCAATTACGTATCTTCCATACATATCTTTATCTAAAATAAAAGCAATGGCACAGACTAATAGGACAACATTGGTGCTAGGTGTGGGGTTTAAATACCTTACTGTTAGATCAAATTTAAAAAAAAAATAATATTTTGACAAGATCGAATCCCTCAAAACAAAATATGCAAAAGATCAGGATGACCTTCAGTGGACAAGTGTTTACTATGCATTATGACCTGTTGAATAAGAGTGACCTCTATAACCCTCTTTTCATGTCATGTCACTACCATTCATTATGTAAACCTGAGAGCTGAGAGACGGACTTTCTTCTTCCAACTCACTGAGAAGAGACTCTGCAGTCTGCTATTTCCTATATAGTAATTGGGTGGGGTCAATTACTATTAATCTAGCATAACGACATGAAAATAGGAAAGGAGGGGGGAGGTTGATACGTTCTGATCTGGTACAGGCCTTTACTGGATCTACATAAATGTTGGCAGTAAGGATAAAATTTGTAAAGATTTGCAGCGCATCTGGCTGATTCTCTTGAGGCAAACTCTTTGTGAATCCGAGGCTATACTGATCACAAAATGATTTTTGTTGTTGTTATTGGGGTTGTTTTCTTTCTACATCCAATGGAGTGTTCCCAGGTATCCTTGCAAGGGAATCAGACCGTATAGAATCTGCCTGCAGCAACCAAAAGGAATTAGGATATCTTCATCCTCTATAATAAAACCCCTGTGTCTCTGCGTCACGCTGTCCCTGTGTAGCTGGGTCCGTGCTTTTTGCTACTGCGCATGTGCGCAGTACGGACCCAGCTTCACAGAGACAGGAGGACAGAAACGGGGCCAGTGAGCCAGGCGGGTGTGTGAGCGGGCGGCCAGTGGCGGCGAGAAACACAGACCGTAGAGCCTGTTTTTAAACGGGTTTGCGTCTGCTAGTCCCTTAATAAAAGGGGAGAGTGGGAGGATTTTATTATTCTGTTTCCTGCTTTCACTCTGGCTGGAGAGAGACATAGGGAGAGTTGGATTGGATTGTGTAAGTGTACAAGGACAATAGCAGTGATCCGTTTTTTTTGGGGGGGGGTTTGGCTGTATACACTAAATAGGCAAAAGCAGTAATTTGCTGCTGCAGTTAACAAGGGAACCGGAAGTGAGAGCAGGATATGGAGGCTGCCATATTTATTTCCTTTTAAGCAATACCAATACCAGTACAATATCAGGTACTCTGACTCTGCCATATGATTTTTACAGGGTTTTAACTCAACCCCTACTTATGTCAGAAGATCATTGTTTACAAGGATAAATATGGCAGCTTCCATATCCCTCTCCCATCGGGTTCTATGTAACATTGCACACAATTTCATGTGACTGTGCCTTATTGCAGTTCCAGTAAGGGATAATATTGTGCACATTTGTACATACTGTATATACTCGCATATAAGCTGGCCCGTGTATAAGCCGAGGTAGCCACTTTTCCCTCAGAAACCAGGAAAAAGTGATTGATTCATGTATAAGCCCCCCTCCCCCAGTGTAGCCCCCTCCACAGTAGCCAGATGTGCCCCCTAGTACAAGTCAGACCCCCTCCCCCATAGCCAGATGTGCCCCAAGGATGATACAGCTGTGTCTAAATACGCCACTAGATTGCATCATAGATATGAGACACCGCGAATGCCACACAGGAAGAATCTCAGATCATTGCTCATTGAGCAGCACACTCTGCACACCATGTTGCAGGGGATGGGGGGCACAGACACTGCAGGGAGCCAAATGGCAAGAGCAGGATCACTAGTGCAGATCCTTATGCTCCTCTGCCAGTAACAAAACTTGCTCCAACATCCGTTCTGTTCCACTGACTCATATATAAGCTGAGGGTGTAACTTTTCAGCACATTTTTTTGTGCTGAAAAATGAAGTCTTATACGCGAGTATATAAGGTAATTGTGAATAGTTTCATTACAGTAAAGGTTAATATTGAGTACAGTGCCATGTCATTGAGCATTATTCCAGTTACTGTAGAGGCAAAAGTTATAAATTATACAAATGGTTGTATTACACACACATTTTTTTTGTAAAAAAATTAAAATAAAAAAATAAAAAAAAAGCGGCTTGTGCATTTGCAAAACTTTTTGAAGATGGAGTAGTTTCACAAAAAGTTTGGTGAATCTGTTTTCAGCAGATTTGCTCATCCCTAGTTGGCAGACCAGGATGCACTGGCATCGTTCACATACCGGTCATTTTAATCCGCTGTGTTCACGTTCCCACACGTTTGGTCGTCCGCTGTTCATCCCAAAAACGAACGGACACCACAAGAAGCATGGGGCTCCCTGTACTATTGCAAAAAATAAAAATAAAATAATCAATCAATGTGAATCATACGTAGCAACAGAGAGGATGTTTCAGCAGTGTTGTAAAACTGAAAATATCAATAAAGTTTGCCTTAAAAAAAAAAGTAAGCCTGAGATGTAAGAAAAAAAAAAAAAAAAAAAAAAATATATATATATATATATATATATATATATATATATATATACATACAGTGGCTTGCAAAAGTATTCGGCCCCCTTGAAATTTTCCACATTTTGCCACAAACATGAATCAATTTTATTGGAATTTCACGTGAAAGACCAATACAAAGTGGTGTAAACGTGAGAAGTGGAGCGAAAATCATACATGATTCCTAACATTTTTTTTTACAAATCAATAACTGCAAAGTGGGGTGTGCGTAATTATTCAGACCCCTTTGGTCTGAGTGCAGTCAGTTGCCCATAGACATTGCCCGATGAGTGCTAATGACTAAATAGATTGCACCTGTGTGTAATCTAATGTCAGTACAAATACAGCTGCTCTGTGACGGCTTCAGAGGTTGTCTAAGAGAATGCTGGGAGCAACAACACCATGAAGTCCAAAGAACACACCAGACAGGTCAGGGATAAAGTTATTGAGAAATTTAAAGCAGGCTTAGGCTACAAAAAGATTTCCAAAGCCTTGAACATCCCACGGAGCACAGTTCAAGCAATCATTCAGAAATGGAAGGAGTATGGCACAACTGTAAACCTACCAAGACAAGGCCGTCCACCTAAACTCACAGGCCAAACAAGGAGACCGCTAATCAGAAATGCAGTCAAGAGGCCCATGGTGACTCTGGACGAGCTGCAGAGATCTACAGCTCAGGTGGGGGAATCTGTCCATAGGACAACTATTAGTCGTGCACTGCACAAAGTTGGCTCTTATGGAAGAGTGACAAGAAGAAAGCCATTGTTAACAGAAAAGCATAAGAAGTCCCGTTTGCAGTTTGCCAAAAGCCATGTGGGGGACACAGCAAACATGTGTAAGAAGGTGCTCTGATCGGATGAGACCAAAATGGAACTTTTTGGCCAAAATGCAAAACGCTATGTGTGGCGGAAAACTAACACTGCACATCACTCAGAACAGACTGTCAAATATGGTGGTGGCAGCATCATGCTCTGGGGTTGCTTCTCTTCAGCAGGGACAGGGAAGCTGGTCAAAGTTGATTGGAAGATGGATGGAGCCAAATACAGGGCAATCTTGGAAGAAAACCTCTTGGAGACTGCAAAAGACTTGAGACTGGGGAGGAGGTTCACCTTCCAGCAGGACAACGGCCCTAAACATAAAGTCAGGGCAACAATGGAATGGTTTAAAACAAAACATATACATGTGTTAGAATGGCCCAGTCAAATTCTAGATCTAAATCCAATCGAGAATCTGTGGCAAGATCGGAAAACTGCTGTTCACAACGCTGTCCATCTAATCTGACTGAGCTGGAGCTGTTTTGCAAAGAAGAATGGGCAAGGATTTCAGTCTCTAGATGTGCAAAGCTGGTAGAGACATACCCTAAAAGACTGGCAGCTGTAATTGCAGCAAAAGGTGGTTCTACAAAGTATTGACCAGGGGCGCTCCTAGCGTGAGGCAAACCAGGCAACGGCTTGGAGCGGCAAGATGGGGGAGAAGCACCGCCGCGGGGGGCAAGATTCGCCGCTAGTACAAGACACACACTGTCTCTCTGTGTGTGTGACATGGAGCCCGTGGTTTGTTTACATGCTACAGCCTGAACCACGAGCTCCGCCGCTGTGCCGCCTCTATGCTCTCCCTCAGTCAATTGGCATGACGCTAGCCAGCTCTGGTCCCACCCCCTGTCCTCCTCCTCTAGCCTGGACAGCCCGCTCTTCATTGCAGCAGCCGCACGGGTTCTCTGATTCCCTTGTGCGTGGCGCCGCCTTTAACTCCGCCCCCCGCAAGCGTGACTCGCCGCCGGATTGCCCTCCTGCTGAGCCCCCTGGCGCTTCTTGTCTGCGAAGTGCGCAGCATCCTCCTTGGTTCCCCTGCTGCCCTGGACCCTCAAACACCTGTGACCCACCCACCCAGCCAGCCAGAGCCCCAGGATTCAGGCAAGCAAGCAGCCTAGTCTAGCGAGGCTGCTGTGAGAGGTAAGCCGCAATCCTTGCTAGCCATAGCCTGGCCAGACTCACTGATGGGCAGGATGGCTGTCTTGGGAAGTTGCAGCTCGCCTCAGGCTCAAATCATCCTCTCTCCTGCTGCTGTCTGCTCTAAATACAAAAAGCAGCATCACAGTATAAACACTAGTTCCAGCAGCAAATAGTATTAGTGTGTGTGTGTGTGTGTGTGTGTGTGTGTGTGTGGTGGGGGGCAGGGATGAGGCTGGGGGCACCACGGAGGGGGGGGGGGGGGCGGCACGGGGGTTTTCTCGCCTGGAGTGACAAAATGGCTAGAGGCGCCCCTGGTATTGACTCAGGGGGCTGAATAATTACGCACACCCCACTTTGCAGTTATTAATTTGTAAAAATGTTTGGAATAATGTATGATTTTCGTTCCACTTCTCACGTGTACACCACTTTGTATTGGTCTTTCTCGTGGAATTCCAATACAATTGATTCATGCTTGTGGCAGTAATGTGACAAAATGTGGAAAACTTCAAGGGGGCCGAATACTTTTGCAAGCCACAGTGTGTGTGTGTGTGTGTGTGTGTCTGTATGTATGTATGTATGTATGTATGTGTGTATATATATATATATACACTGTGGCTTGCAAATATCCACACACACACACACACACACACCTGGGGCTTCCTCCAGCCCCCTCCATGCCGATTGCTCCCTCGCCTCCCTCCTCCGCCTCCTGGATTGTCCAGAACTGGCCCCACAACGTCCTCTAGTCTGGGGCATACTGCGCATGTGCAGCCCAGCCATGCACGCACCCCTGTCGCGCTCCCTCCACTAGGAGCGTTCTGTGTCTACACAGTACTACTGCGCAGACGCGGAACGCTCTCAGTCTTGGGAGCGCGTGTGGCTGGACCACGCCTGTCCTGTCTGGAGAATTTTGTGGGGCCAATTCCGGGCAATCCAGGAGGTGGAGGAGGAGGGCGAGGCATCGATTGACGTGGAGGGGGCTGGAGGAAGCCCCAAGTGTGTATATATACATTTTTTTCTTATGTCTCAGTTACCCTTTAAGCCCCGCTAATAATAAATCAAAATATTTAATACCGAAAATGCATACCTTTAAATGGAAATGCTTCCTTTGTTACAAAGAAAATACCACTCATTTCGTCCAGCTTTATGCAGGGATTACCAGAAAACAACATTTAGTTCTCATACTATAGTGCTGCCCCACAATGTACACTTGTGTCATACTAACCATCAAAGTGACAGAACACATAAGATGGCATAGTATTAGCATTCTACAGCGAAAGATGACATTACCATGAAATCCCAAAGTCATGGGCTAGTTTAGTATGTTATGTTTACATCTTATGAAGAAAACACGTGGGATTGTAGCACTGCAGACAACCAAATTACCAAGAAATTACAAACTAAGAATGTATATGTCTTCATTTAAAGTTTAAGGGGGCGTAATGTATTTAAAATTAGTATTTGATCAATAAATTATTTTGTTAAAAAAAATTAAAAAAATTGCAAAAATTAGTAATGCAAGTACACAGCATCCAGGCACCACCACCGCCAGTAACCATATAAGAGTCCACCACACAAGTTGATACACCAAACAGTTGATAACGTCACTTCCTCCTTTGCTGTTCAAACTACATATACCTTCTCTACCTCCCATGCCACTGGAGATCATCAGCATTTAGGAAAAAGACACCACTCATCATGCTTATTGTGGCATTGAGTGCAGTGATGAGGATTGGGTGGTCCTAGTACCAAAAATACAAGACACTGGAAATCTAGTGGCTAGAGTATCCTCTTCACCTGTAAACCTGAGACCAAAGAAATAAAAAAGTACATAAATACCTGTAGCTTCATCCAGCCCCCTCCACACCGATCGCTCCCTCGCCTCCTGGAATTGGCCCCGCAAAGTCCTCCGGTCTGGGGCGCACTGCACATGCGCAGCCCTGCCACGCATGTGCCTCGTTACACTCCCGTGACCAAATGACGGCTCACCCTGCTGCCACTGAAGTTCCCGGTGGTGTTAAATCCTATTCCCCCTCCAAGTCATAGCAACTCGGAGGGAGAAGTAATTTGGGGTCCTTACACTCCCTGCGCATAACAGCCCAGGTTCGGTGCTTCACCAAGCGCTAGAACCACCTGCTTCGCTCTACCAT
Source organism: Hyperolius riggenbachi (assembly GCF_040937935.1). Lineage (NCBI taxonomy): Eukaryota > Metazoa > Chordata > Amphibia > Anura > Hyperoliidae > Hyperolius > Hyperolius riggenbachi. The sequence goes on along the minus strand of NC_090657.1, from coordinate 108,021,711 downwards.
GCCCCCCATACCCACCCACATCACTCCAACCAATGAGGACATTTACTCTCATAGATTTGTAAGGCTAGGAGCACACTACTGTAGGCTGTTATTATTATTATTATTATTAAATATTTATATAGCGCCGACATCTTACGCAGCGCTGTACAGAGAATATAGTCTTGTCACTAACTGTCCCTCAGAGGAGCTCACAATCTAATCCCTACCATAGTCATATGTCTGTGTGTATCATGTAAATGTGGAACTCCGCTCACACCTCCGTTCACCGACAGTGCAGGAAAGCAGGCTGCCAAGACCTCAGATCCAAGACCGTAGAAAGTGAAGTCCGCACGATGTCGGTAGAATCAATATGGCTTTATTCAATCGTTACACATAACAAGCTAAAAGCCAGCACCACATGCTGACATGTTTCGGGCGTTACACGCCCTTAATCATAGCATAGGCGCACATGAGAAAGGGTGACTCCTATATGGAGTAAGGTTACACCCGATACCACATGTTCAATAGACCCCACCCACAAAGAAAGGTGCATATAAAACAGTGGGGGGAGAAAAGGACACACAGAAATTCCCCACACTGAGATAATCTATTACATAAAAGCATTATAAAAGGCATAAAAATATAAATGCATGCGATTAGGCACCATATAACATTAGGCAGCATGAATTAGATCATCTTCATAAATTTCAAGAGATTCAAGATATGAACTTATATAATCATGTGTAAACAAAAGACAAGGGTGATCATTTGATCCACTCTAAGTAACTGTGTTGAGGTCCCATCTTGCATTAAGTCCTCCCGGTGAGCGTGTCCCTAATTGGAAAATCCAGTAGGCCTCCCTGGTAAGGAGACGTTTGTAAACGTCCCCCCCTCTCACAGGCCTTAGGACACGCTCAATACCCTGAAATGAGAAAGAGGACATGTCACCTGAATGGACTGATCTAAAGTGCTTTGCTACATTGGACACCTAGGGTCAACCAGCCAGCCCCCCTGTAGTGTTCGGCTATACGTTGTCTGAGGTGCCTGGTAGTGCACCCCACATATTGGGTGTGGCATAAGGAACACGAGATAAGGTAAATTGTATACCTCGTGTCACAATTCATGTATTGTTTGATGGGAAAGGTTTTACCATTGGAAAAAGAAACAATAGAACGGGTGGGTTTGTGGACACTACAGTAGTGGCACGTTGAGAAATTGCATCTATATGAGCCAGGGGTGGTCAGCCAACACGGTCGTTGTGTACTGGAAGGGAGAAGGCTAGGTGACAAGATGCTCCCAAGTGTGGGAGCCCTTCTACTAGCAAATCTAACTCCTTGCTTGATGATCTGATTGAGCGTTTCATCCGCCTGTAGCACAGGAAGAGATTTCCTCACAATCTGCGTAATTTGTTTATATTCCTGGCTATAGGTAGTCACAAAAGTCATGTCTTTGTTGGATCGTGACTGCGTTCGGCGGGAGCCAGGAGTCAATAATTCCTCCCTGGTTCTCATCAAGGCCCGCCTCCTACCCCTCTCTATCATCCACCTGGGGTAGCCACGCTCCCCAAGACGAGAACCCACAGTGTCCAGCTCCACGCCGAGGGCCGAGCCATCAGAACAGTTACGGCGTGCCCGGATCGACTCACCCACGGGAACAGCACGGATGGTATGGGGCGGATGGCAGCTGTTGGCCCTCAGGGTGGAGTTGCCACTACACGGCTTGCGGTACGTGCCTGAAACCACAGAGGCAGAAGAGGGGTCCCCCCTCAGTGTGAGGTCAAGATAATTGACCTCTGAGGAGGTCCACTGGGAAGTGAACACCAGATTCAGAGAATTCCCGTTAAGAAACTCCACAAATTGCAGCGCCTCGTCGTGCGTGCCGTCCCAGACGACCAACAGGTCGTCTATATATCTGCCATACCACACAATGTGACTCGAATAGATATTGGAGTCACTAAACAAGTGGAGCTCCTCCCACCAGCCCATATATAAATTGGCCAGTGAGGGAGAAAATTTTGCTCCCATTGAAGCTCCACAGCGTTGTACATAAAAATCAGATTCAAAAAGAAAATAATTGTGGGTAAGCAGATATTGGACGGCACGCCCGACGAAGAACTGGAGGTCCGCGGAGAAAGCAGAGTATCTCGCCATATGATAATCTAATGCATCCAGAGCGAGAGCATGGGGAATGCAAGAGTATAGTGACTTAACATCAATGGCTATCCAACTGTAGTGGTCATGCCATTGGAAGTGCAGTAGACTACTAAGCACATGCTTAGTGTCTCGTATGTAGCCGGGAAGACGTCGCACTAGGGGTTGTAGGTGTTCATCTACCCAGTTGCCCAGGCGCTCCCCCAGAGAGCCAATCCCAGCCACAATTGGCCTGCCCTCTGGGGGAAACCCCTGTTTGTGAATCTTGGGCAGGTGATGAAACACCGGAACAACAGGGGAAGAAACGGCGAGATACTCTGCTAGTCGCTTGGAGATTACTCCCAAACTTTCGCCCAAGGACAAGAGCGAAAGCAGCTGTCTGCTATACTCCGCTGTAGGGTCACATCTCAGAGGAGAATAGGTGGCCAAGTCCCGGAGCTGCCTCAGTGCCTCCATACGATAAACCTCTGTATCCAGGACGACCACTGCTCCTCCCTTATCCGCATTCCTGATAACAATGCGTATATTGTCTTTAAGGGAGGAGAGGGCCTGCTTTTCAGCCGGAGGGAGGTTGCTGCAGAGGCCTGGGGCCTTAGCAGAAGCTAGTTCAAGTAGTTCTCTCTCTATGACCTCCTGGAAAGCATCAACGGGGGGACTGCGGGCAGTCGTTGGATAGAAGGCTGGATTGCGGATAGAGACAGGCCTAACGTCATTTTCAGAAACCAAGGGGACCGTCTCTGAGAGCAATTGCTCTAAAGACAAGAGAGATTTAGTGTCCCCGAAATTTCTTATATCAGGCAAGGCCATACCTCCACCATCTGATAAATCGTACTCCACTTCATCCGCAGTCTGCCCGTCAATAAAATGCTTTCTCAGAAGAACAGACCTGACAAACTTGTTGACATCTAGAAGTGTGGAGAACACATCAAAATGTGTAGTGGGGGCAAAGGAGAGCCCCCGTGAGAGTAAATCGATCTCTGGGGCGGACAAAATAGTGGCTGAAAGATTAACAACTGTATGAGTGGCACAATCGGAAATTGGAGTCACCCGTCTCTGCTTGTTGTGTTTTATACCCCCTCTCCTCGTCCGCCTCGGCCTTTTTTCTTGTTGTATTTGTATTTGTTGTGCCTCTTGTGCTGGGCGGGTAGGGAAAGGATGGGCTGCTGGTTTTTTGACAGCTGATTGTTGGAACATGTAGCAGGGTCTATACCTCCCGTTGCCCCATGAACCTGTGCTCCAGAAGCATCCGATAGCTCAGATTGAGAGTCAGATGTTTCGGGTGAGCTAAAGGTAACCTTTTTGGGGGGTTTAGTTCTAGGTCGACGGGAGGTAGATCTTGGTGACCTGAAGGTGGCCTCCCAACGACCCCACTCATACACAACACCCTTTTTATAATCGTTTACATCCCGTAAATACTTCACTCGTTTGGTGTCGGTGATCAGGGACTCCAGCCTCGACACGTTGTCCAAAAGTTTTTTATTTAAATCGTCATATTGTTGCAACGTGTCGAGCTTAGAAAGAGTGCCCTTGATCTCCGAGACCTGCAATCGTAGGTCAACCAATCGTTGTTCCTCATAGACAATGATCAATTTCATCAACTTGATTGAACAATCACTCAAAAAGGCATTCCATTCTACAACAAAGTTATCTGAGTAGATGGTGGTAGGGACCTTCCTAATTCTCAAGCCACGTGGAATAATATTATCTGCTACGTATTGCTTGAGACTGGTAAGGTCCCACCAAACCTTGGTCTCCTTCAACATGAGATCCTCAAGCTGTATAAAAGCAGATTTGAGCGTTGCCTCTGAATTAATATTAGAAGAGGCCCCCAAATGTCTCGAAAACACTGCTGCAAATCTTGAGGATCGCTCAGGATCATAGTCCAAGTCACCAAGTGCAATCAAGTGGTTGTCAGAGGACCCAGAGTTCTGCAAGGAGATGTGTCCCTGTGTGGGCATATCAAGCCCAGCCGCACCCACTGTTGAGCCAGTAGTACATAGGGCACCCAGATTGGGATCGAGAGTATGCGATAAATATACATCCCCAAAGGAAGCATGTGCTGCTATGTAGGCAGCTGCAGACAGGTTGGATAAACCGGTCACTGTCCCCAGATCACTAACCTTCGGATCCGCTATGGCGACTCCATGAGGTGGATCGGTTATGGCCTGCTGTTCCTGGGGATTGTCCTTTCTCATGTGCGCCTATGCTATGATTAAGGGCGTGTAACGCCCGAAACATGTCAGCATGTGGTGCTGGCTTTTAGCTTGTTATGTGTAACGATTGAATAAAGCCATATTGATTCTACCGACATCGTGTGGACTTCACTTTCTACGGTGTGTATCATGTAGTGTATTTATTGTAGTCTAGGGCCGATTTAGGGGGAAGCCAATTAACTTATCTGTATGTTTTTGGGATATGGGAGAAAACCGGAGTGCCGGAGGAAACCCACGGAGACACAGGGAGTTCATACAAACTCCTTGCAGATGTTGACCTGGCTGGGATTTGCTAGGCGAGAGCGCTAACCACTGTTAAACTTATGTTACCACCATGCTACCCCTGTTTAGAAAACCATCTGTTTTCTGCATTGTGCGTTTTTACATTTTTCTGTACATTTTTGTGTTTTTTTCAATAGAGTGAAATACAATTTCATTTTTTTAAAATTAAAACATGCATCAAACAGATTTAAAAATGCAGTAAAACACACATCTTGTACAGTATGTCTCCAATGAAATACACTGTGTGCGTCTTACATGCATTTAAGGGCTGGTTCAGACGGACGTCTGCGTGGCGTCGCGTCTGGGGGCGTTGCGGCGGCTGCGCGGTCAGGCTTTCAGTAGCCTTCGGTCGCGTCGTGATGCGGTCGCGTTTTTTTCTTTCCCTAGGGGAACATTAGCCGTCGCGGTTGGCCGCTCCCTGGAAGCAACATGTCGCTTCCAGGGGCAGCCCGAACGCTCGCGAAAATCGGTGAAAGCTCGGTGTAAACGCTCCCATTCACTTGAATGGGAGCGTTTACCGCGACGTGCCGAACGCTTGCGGTAAACGCTCCGCAAGCATCCGTCTGAACCAGCCCTAACAGAAATATGCAGCAAGTTGTGCCGTAGACCATAGACTTTTCCCCAATGCTAGCGATTCTGCCGAGTGCGCCTAGCCTAACTTATTGCCTGTCCCTCAATCACCAAATTTTACTAATGATTATCCAATAAGTTACTGTCACTTTTGGTTCTAACCTTCGTTAGGGGATGGTAGTGTGAGCACTGCTGGGATAGATAGGTAGTGTCAGGAATTAAGCTATATAAATAAATGTATTAATAATAGCACACCCCTGCGTTGAAAAAAAATGTAGATGCTGTGTAAAATGTAAATACAATAAAACCAAAATCTGATCATTTAAATATTATGTAAACTATATTTAATAGAAAATGATACAATGATAACATAACAAAACTTGAGAAACAGAGAAATAGCCGTGTTTTTTGAGCCATATATTTACGTCTTTTACAGGTAATGCCTTGCTTAATTGCAATATAATGCCAGCTGCATTTTGCACATATTACAACAGCATGACTATGACTAAAAGAGTCTGGATGCTAAACTGGCCTGCATGCAATCCGGACCTGTAAACCACCAAAGACATTTTGCTCCTTATAATGCAAAACAAATCTGTCAAGGAAGTACCCAAACTGCTGAGGAGTCCTATATTAGGCAATAATGGGGTAATATTTCACTTTCAAAACCTCAGTGGGTCTCCACACCTCTCAAACATTTACAGAGTCTGAAAGAACACAGAGGTAAACGTGCCCCTGTCCCAATGTTCTTTGAAAGCAAAGTAAGAATTTATTTAAAAAAAAATAAAAAAATGGTAACTTTCAAAAAACACTGCTATTTATCTGTTTCTCAAGTTTTGTTATGTTATAATTGTATCATTTTCTATTAAATATAGAGTTTACATACCATATTTTTTAAATGATCAGAGTTTTCTTTTATTGTATTTACATTTTACACGATGACACCATTTTTATAATGGGAATGGGGTTGTCATAGTATAGAACAATTCCTCATAAAGAATAATAATCCTGTGCTTCAATGTGTTTTACAGTAAAATGATCACTCAGAGCACAATCTCAGTGTAGGATTAGGATTGGTTATTCAGTCATAATAAATATCTGACTAATCTTACAAAGTAATGTATATCTAAATATATTTGCAGGCATCTCTCAATTCATACACACATCAGAAATTTCTGTGCCGCACATATGCACATGCCCACGTCACAGACTGTGGAATTTCTGGCTTCCTCGAGCCAAAAAAATCATTTGTAAAACAGGAAAAGGGCGTCACTCTCCATATTAACTCTTCCTGTGCCTCCATCTCCCTTCTCCGGACAGAAGGCTTCCTGTGTCACACAAAATATGTGTCAAGAGCAACAGTCAAGGCCACACTGTTGGTAGAACCACAGTGGAGGACAGGGGAGTGGTTGGTCGATGCTTACTGGGCACTGTGTGAGACTAGAACAGATATAACGGTATAAGAACGGACATGTCTGGAAACAGAAGTGTTCCCTTGTTTGGCTCTCTATGGCTGGTACAGCTGGTATTCAAATGATTATTGGCTGCTATTGTAACCACTCTATACCCAGGCTCTGGGGCACAGACATACTCATCCCATCTGCCTCCCTGATCATTATGCATCCAGTCTGCAAAGATAGACCACTAACACCTAGTAGTAGTAGTATCCTGACTGAGCAACTTAAATCCAGACTCCAGGACAGAATCCTACTGAAGTAACACCAACCCCACCCAATTTACAGATAGGTAAGGATATCACCCTGCCCAATGGACGTCAATGGAATTTAAAACACTTTGTTAATTGCAACACCGTGGGGGTTGTTTACCTGATGTACTGCAAATGTGGCAGTTTTTATGTCGGCAAAACATCGAGAGCCTTTAAGGAAAGAATTAAAAATCATGTGGGGGATGTTGCAAATTGCAACTTTAAATCCCCCATTTCCAGACACGTCCACCTGGAGCATAGAGGTGATCCCAGCTTTATTAGATTCATAGGTTTGGACAGGGTCCATGTCCACCCCAGAGGTGGCGACATTGACAGAGCCCTTCTACAACTGGAGTCCCGTTGGATTTTCGATCTTAAAGCCACTGAACCGAAGGGTTTAAATGACAGCATTAACTATCGGGTATTTCTGCCTGTTTAGCTTCGTAGGACTGAGTTTGGTCCTGTGGAGCTTTTGTCTCTAGTTGGCTCCGACTCTCCCGTTCCCCCCCCCCCCCCCCTTTTTTCTCCCCTTATTCCCCCCTCCTTTCTCCTCCCTCCTTTGTCCCTCTCTTTCCTCCCCCTCCCCTCTCCTTCCCTGTTCCCTTTGTCCCCTTGTCCCTTCCTTCCTCCTTCCTCCCCCAGTCCTCCCCTTTGCCTGTTTGGGCTTGTCCCGTGCATGCATCGGGGACACGCGCCGGGGTGCCGCCCCCCCCCCCCCTGTTCTTCCCTTCCCCCTCTTCCCTCCCCCTTCCCCGTCCTCTGGTCCCACGCCTTTCCTCCCCCCCCCCCTGCTGCTCACTCTTCTCCTCCCACAGGTGGCTCTTTGTTTTTGCGGGTCAAGTATCATACGCGGGTGCGATCATACCCATTTGTGTATCATTCTATATTAGTATTTGGGGCGGGTCTCTCTCCACCTCTTCCTTTTTCATTTTGTTTTATAAGCATGTATGTATATACATGTATCTGTTGAATATGTGCCCTGCGTCTTGATGCCCGGCGCCCCAGATCTCTTGGACGTGGACGTCCGGGCTCACGACTGCAGTTCACGTGTTCTCATTTATATTCACAAGGGCCTTGTTCCCTATATTTGCTCCTTGTTTTTTATTCAATATATATTTTACATATATATTTTTTGTTTTTCACTCACATGTATACATATATATATATTTTTTTCTTATTTTCTTCACATAATGTATTGATGGATATTTGCCGTGTGCGCCTGTGGTGTCCGCCCTGCCCCCTGCCCGGCCTGCTCGTCCTCCCCATTGGATGGTGTCCTGGTGTGTCATTTGTTGGGCGCCGGTTGGCGCCCGCCTGTGACGCATTGTTGGAGCGCATCCGCGCTCCACATGGGGGCCGCCTATACGCCGGCCGGATGGTGGGCGTGTGGCGGAAACGCGCACGGCTTTGGGCGGGCGGTGGGGCGGGCCGCGCAGGCGCATTCGGCATTTATGGACGCCGTTATGGCGTCCATACTATTACCACGCTGTTTGCCTTTGATAAGGCCGCAAGATGCGGCGAAACATGTCAGGCTTTTCCTGACAGCGCGGATGTTCTCCTCCATCCCTTCTCCATTTGACAATTGCTGGTTCTTCTGGTCCCACGGATATCCAGTTTTTTGGCTTCGGGGCAGCTGCATGGCCACATAAAGAAACTTTGCCGGCACGCACACTGGCTCCGGATTTCATCATTCCAGTGTGGTAACTATATGAGAACAGCTTTTCATGCTTACAGGTGGCTGGATGATTTCATGTGCCCTGCGAGTGGGTGATTTTGTGTTTCTGTCACCCCCTGAGTCTACTTTGGGAAAATACTTTCGTCTTGTGTCCCATCGTCACATGCCCTGCGATTGGGGGACTGTTTTGCTTGCATGTGCTCATCGCTTGCCATCTAACCACACTGCATGCCACCAATTTGCTTGATGCCATTTTCACTTCCAGCTTACAAGCTTGCTTGTGCCTTTGCTGTGGATGCTGCCTTTAAATCCGCTTACCTGTGCGTGTTACCAGCCTCAGGAATACTAATCAGAAGCTTTGCCTATATCAACTGCCCTGTATTGCCTTTTACCTGCTGGACTTTCACCTTGGCGGCCCTTTCAGTTGCTCATTACAGTGGGACCACTACCAAGCCTTTGCTGAGTGCATTTCAACATGGGGGACTGCAGCCCCTAACTCATTTTTGAAGGGTTTGCGAGGAGAATTTTATGGGGTTTCCTTCGGGTATTTGTGGGGTTTTTGTACTTTTGTTATTTGTATATTTGTAATGTGTTTGCTCATTTTTGCTATATGTTATTAAAAGGTTTTTTCATCCTTTTCATGCACCCAAGAGCCAATTCTCTTTTCTTTTGATATTTTACATGATTCACGTTGGCAAGTGCATGTTTAGGATACATAGTGTTGTTTTGATGTTATGTTATATTATTTGTGGTTAAATTTGTCATATTCCCATTGACGCTGCCCTTGCACATTCAAAGAGGTATTTCCGCATCTAACACCTAGTAGTAGTAGTATCCTGACTGAGCAACTTAAATCCAGACTCCAGGACAGAATCCTACTGAAGTAACACCAACCCCTATTCTGACCATCCTTCACCTAGCTGCTGGGGCACAATTATACTAACATAACATCACCAGTGGTCCTGACCACCCGGTACCCAGCCCCTGGGGCACAGCTATACTAACATCACCAGTGATCCTGACCATCCTGCATACAGCCCCCTGGGGCACAGCTATTCTGACATAACATTATCTGTGATCCTGACCAACCTTCACCCAGCAGCTGGGGCTCACTTACAGGGAGAGCAGAATTATTAGGCAAGTTGTATTTTTGAGGAATCATTTTATTATAGAACAACAACCATATTCTCAATGAACCCAAAAAACTCATTAATATCAAAGCTGAATATTTTTGAAAGTAGTTTTTAGTTTGTTTTTAGTTTTAGCTGTTTTAGGGGGATATCTGTGTGTGCAGGTGACTATTACTGTGCATAATTATTAGGCAACTTAACAAAAACAAATATATACTCATTTCAATGATTTATTTTTACCAGTGAAACCAATATAACATCTCAACATTCACAAATATACATTTCTGACATTCAAAAACAAAACAAAAACAAATCAGTGACCAATATAGCCACCTTTCTTTGCAAGGACACTCAAAAGCCTGCCATCCATGGATTCTGTCAGTTTTTTTATCTGTTCACCATCAACATTGCGTGCAGCAGCAACCACAGCCTCCCAGACACTGTTCAGAGAGGTGTACTGTTTTCCCTCCTTGTAAATCTCACATTTTATGATGGACCACAGGTTCTCAATGGGGTTCAGATCAGGTGAACAAGGAGGCCATGTCATTAGTTTTTCTTCTTTTATATCCTTTCTTGACAGCCATGCTGTGGAGTACTTGGACGCGTGTGATGGAGCATTGTCCTGCATGAAAATCATGTTTTTCTTGAAGGATGCAGACTTCTTCCTGTACCACTGCTTGAAGAAGGTGTCTTCGAGAAACTGGCAGTAGGACTGGGAGTTGAGCTTGACTCCATCCTCAACCCGAAAAGGCCCCACAAGCTCATCTTTGATGATACCAGCCCAAACCAGTACTCCACCTTGCTGGCGTCTGAGTCGGACTGGAGCTCTCTGCCCTCTACCAATCCAGCCACGGGTCCATCCATCTGGCCCATCAAGACTCACTCTCATTTCATCAGTCCATAAAACCTTAGAAAAATCAGTCTTGAGATATTTCTTGGCCGAGTCTTGACGTTTCAGCTTGTGTGTCTTGTTCAGTGGTGGTCGTCTTTCAGCCTTTCTTACCTTGGCCATGTCTCTGAGTATTGCACACCTTGTGCTTTTGGACACTCCAGTGATGTTGCAGCTCTGAAATATGGCCAAACTGGTGGCAAGTGTCATCTTGGCAGCTGCACGCTTGACTTTTCTCAGTTCATGGGCAGTTATTTTGCGCCTTGGTTTTTCCACACGCTTCTTGCAACTCTGTTGACTATTTTGAATGAAACGCTTGATTGTTCGATGATCATGCTTCAGAAGCTTTGCAATTTTAAGAGTGCTGCATCCCTTTGCAAGGTATCTCACTATTTTTGACTTTTCTGAGCCTGTCAAGTCTTTCTTTTGACCCATTTTGCCAAAGGAAAGGAAGTTGCCTAATAATTATGCACACCTGATATAGGGTGTTGATGTCATAGACCACACCCCTTCTCATTACAGAGATGCACATCACCTAATATGCTTAATTGGTAGTAGGCTTTCGAGCCTATACAGCTTGGAATAAGACAACATGCATAAAGAGGATGATGTGGTAAAAATACTCATTTGCCTAATAATTCTGCACTCCCTGTATACTAGCATAAAATCACCAGTGATCCTCACCATCCTGCACTCACTGTGTGGGGCACAGCTATACTAAGAGTAACATCACCAGTGGTCCTGACCATCTTGCAGCCACTGTGTGGGGCACAGCAATACTAAAAGTAACATCACCAGTGATCCTGACTATCCTGCACCCACTGTGTAGGACACAGCTATACTAAGAGTAACATTACCAGTGATCCTGACCATTCTGCACCCAGATCCTGGGGTACAGCTATACTAACAGGAAGAGTTATATCCAGCCATGATTACAGAACTCTCTATGTTTGACATCTAAATATATAATATGATGATGACACTCCTCACTGTTGATTAATTAATCCCAGAACTCACAAGCACCAGATCATAAAATCTACAGTGGTTTGCAAAAGTATTCGGCCCCCTTGAAGTTTTCCACATTTTGTCATATTACTGCCACACACATGAATCAATTTTATTGGAATTCCACGTGAAAGACCAATACAAAGTGCTGTAGTGTACACATGAGAAGTGGAATGAAAATCATACATGATTCTAAACATTAAAAAAAAAAATAACTGCAAAGTGGGGTGTGCGTAATTATTCAGCCCCCTGAGTCAATACTTTGTAGAACCACCTTTTGCTGCAATTACAGCTGCCAGTCTTTTAGGGTATGTCTCTACCAGCTTTGTACACCTAGAGACTGAAATCCTTGCCCATTCTTCTTTGCCAAACAGCTCCAGCTCAGTCATATTAGATGGACAGTGTTTGTTAACAGCAGTTTTCAGATCTTGCCACAGATTCTCGATTGGATTTAGATCTGGACTTTGCGCCATTCTAACACATGGATATGTTTTGTTTTTTGGTCGTTGTCCTGCTGGAAGGTGAACCTCCGCCCCAGTCTCAAGTCTTTTGCAGACGCCAAGAGGTTTTCTTCCAAGATTGCCCTGTATTTGGCTCCATCCATCTTCCCATCAACTCTGACCAGCTTCCAGGTCTCTGCTGAAGAGAAGCACCCCCAGAGCATGATGCTGCCACCACCATATTTGACAGTGGGGATGGTGTGTTCAGAGTGATGTCCAGTGTTAGTTTTCCGCCACACATAGCGTTTTGCATTTTGGCCAAAAAGTTCCATTTTGGTCTCATCTGACCAGAGCACCTTCTTCCACATGTTTGCTGTGTAGTCCACATGGCTGCAAACTGCAAACTGGACTTCTTATGTTTTTCTGTTAACAATGGCTTTCTTCTTGGCACTCTTCCATAAAGACCAACATTGTGCAGTGCATGACTAATAGTTGTCCTATGGACAGATTCCCCAACCTGAGCTGTAGATCTCTGCAGCTCGTCCAGAGTCACCATGGGCCTCTTGACTGCATTTCTGATCAGCGCTCTCCTTGTTCGGCCTGTGAGTTTAGGTGGACGGCCTTGTCTTGGTAGGTTTACAGTTGTGCCATACGCCTTCCATTTCTGAATGATCGCTTGTACAGTGCTCCGTGGGATGTTCAAGGCTTTGGAAATATTTTTGAAGCCTAAGCCTGCTTTATATTTCTCAATAACTTTATCCCTGACCTGTCTGTTGTGTTCTTTGGACTTCATGGTGTTGTTGCTCCCAATATTTTCTAAGCCAACCTCTGTGGCCGTCACAGAGCAGCTGTATTTGTACTGACATTAGATTACACACAGGTGCACTCTATTTGGTCATTAGCACTCATCAGGCAATGTCTATGGGCAACTGACTGTGCTTAGTCCAAAGGGGGCTGAATAATTACGCACACCCCACTTTGCAGTTATTTATTTGTAAAAAATGTTTTGAATCATGTATGATTTTCATTCCACTTCTCGCGTGTACACCACTTTGTATTGATCTTTCACATGGAATTCCAATAACATTGATTCATGTTGCAGTAATATGACAAAATGTGGAAAACTTCAAGGGAGCCGAATACTTTTGCAAACCACTGTAATTCCAATCTGTCTCAGTATTGCACATGTTTCAGAGCTAAATGGTCATTGGAGACAGTACACATGGGATAAGCCCACCAATAATATGTAGTAAGTAAAGGTAGCCATAAATCAGGCGACTTGGAGGCTGATCAACCATCCAATTCCATAATAATAATCGAACTGGATAAAAATTGGTGCCGCCAAGTACATGCCCGACCAACAAAGCGACCAATTTCGGGACGTAAATTGGTTGCATGGTGGATCGCGCATGCTGCAAGATGTCGGGCTGAAGTTGGGTGGTCGGGTGTGCGGCGGTACGGCGGCCGATTTTGGGAGGAGCAACAAAACGACGAAACCCCTGCCGCCACAATGTGTAAATGTTCCCTCCCGTGTGTACATTTATACATTACCTATCTGGTGCCAGCCTACATGTGGTTTCCGTCCATCTCGCTGGGTTCCGCATACACTCATACATAGCGGCGCTAGCTTGTACGCGTATATGTGGCTGTTACTCTGCAAGATGGACGGTCACGCAGTGGCTGCTACTGGACAGGTAATGTATAAATGCACACACTGGGGGGAGGCACATTTATACATTGGGGGGCAGCAGCGAGGCGGATGCGGCAGGCTAACCTGATTCCCTGAAGATTTCATGCTGAAATCAGATAGGAATCAGACAGTTGTATATGGGCAGCTTCGACAAGAGACAAATTTATCTCTAATCAGATTCAATTAGAGATAAATTTGTCTCTTTGTCGAATCTGCCCATAATCGGCAGGTCTATGGGCACCTTTAAACTTAAAGGAATCATCAGCCGAAAATAAAGTAAATCCCATTTACTTACCTGAGGTCGTCCTCTGCACCATGCGGGGACCCCAGGCAGGCGGCTGTGAACGGAGCTGTCTGCATGGGTCAGACTGCTGCGAGGGGCTGGAGAAGGCCCCAGGTAAGTAAATAGGATTTACTTTATTTTCAGTTGATGATTCCTTTAAAACAATACTTAACACGGGAAGGAGTGAAGGCAAGACTAAATAAATAAAAAATTGATAAGGCACCTGGCCAGATGGCATGCATCCTCGGGTCCTAAGGGAATTAAGTTCAGTTATTGATAAACCCCTTTATCTTATCTTTTGTGACTATTTCAACTGGCAGAGTTCCAGTGGATTGGCGTACAGCCCACGTTTTCCCATTATTTAAGAAGGGCAAAAAATCAGATCCAGAAAATTATAGACCTGTAAGCTTAACATCAGTTGTATGAAAACTATTTGAGGGGTTACTAAGAGATACTATTCAAGACTTCATGGTAGAAAATAGTCTTATTTCTCAGCATTAACATGGGTTTACTGAAGACAGGTCCTGTTTGACTAACAGGCTCAGCTTTAATGAGGTAATGAACGCTAATGTGGATATTGGGAATGCTGTAGATGTGATATACTTGGACTTTGCAAAGGCCTTCGACACTGTTCCACACAAAAGTCTGGTGCAAAAGTTGAGGATGCAAGGACTGGGGAAGAGTCTGTGTGCATGGATAGGGAACTGGCTAATGGACAGAAAACAAAGAGTTGTAGACAATGGATCATACTCAAAATGGGTGACTGTTAGCAGTGGGGTCCCACAGGGGTATGTACTGGGTCCAGTGCTCTTCAATTTATTTATTAATGACCTAGTACATGCAGTAGAAATAAATGTTGCTATTTTTGCAGATGATACAAAATTGTGCAGAATCATCAACTCTCAGGAAGATAGTGTCATATTGCAACAGGATCTGGATAGGATGGCTATATGGGCTCATACATGGCAGATGAAATTCAGTGTTGAGAAATGTAAAGTCATGCATTTTGGTCGTACCAATGGTCTAGCACCATACAAAATAAATGGGATACAGTTGGGGACATCAAACTTGGAGAAGGACTTAGGAGTACTCATCGACAACAAGTTAAATAATCGTACTCAATGCCAAGCCGCTGCAGCTAAAGCTAATAACATTTTGGGATACATTAAAAGGGAAATAAAAACTCAAGATGCTAGCATAATATTGCCCCTGTTTAACTCTCTAGTAAGGCCACATCTGGAATATGGAATTCAGTTCTGGGCACCACATTACAGGAAAGATATTGCTGTTTTACAGCTGGTGCAGAGACTAGAAACAAAATTGATACGTGGGATGGAAGGTCTCACTTACCAAGAAAGGTTAGATAAACTCGGTTTATTTAGTCTACAGAAAAGACGTCTTAGAGGGGATCTAATTAACATGTATAACTACATCAGAGGGCAATAAAAAAGCTTGGCGGATGAGCTTTTTGTCCCTAGGCCTTCTCAAAGGACTAGAGGACATGATCTGCACATGGAAGAAAAAAGTTTTAGCCATTTATTTAGGAAAGGGTTCTTTACGGTAAGAGTGATTAAGATGCGGAATGCATTACCACAGGAAGTAGTTATGGCAAGTTCTATACCTGCATTTAAAGGGGCTTAGATGCTTTCCTCGCGTTGAAAGACATCCATGGCTACAATTACTAGGTAATGCCCAATGATGTTGATCCAGAGATTTTATCTGATCGCCATCTAGAGTCGGGAAGGAATTTTTTCCCTTTTGGGGCTAATTGTACCATGCCTTGTAAAGGTTTTTCACCTTCCTCTGGATCAACAGGGATGCGTGAGGGAGCAGGCTGGTGTTGCACTATGTTCTCTGGTTGAACTCGATGGACGTATGTCTTTTTTCAACCTAAATAACTATGTAACTATGAAATCTATTGGTAATCGATAGAAATGCATTATTGGACGATTAGATCCAATGCAACTCTATGAGCCATTGATCTGCTACCAGCAGCAAATCGACCTAGATTTTCCATCCTGTCAGATCAAATCGATTGAAATCGATCAAAATTGGCTGCAAATCGTTCGATGGCTGAAATTGACCAGTGTATGGGCCCCTTAAGTGCTACATAGATCTAGGGAAAACAATATAAACATTTATTTACAAGTTGCCTCATATTCCCTGCTACTCTGCTCTTTTCAGGGTACATACTTTTAGTTCAGCTACCTGGAGGACCTCTGTACACATCAATCTTTTTGTATTAATGGCCACCTCCATATCACAGTGCGGTCTTACATATTCTGTAGTGGTGCGTTTTGGCATGCAAGGAAGGACATTGTTGTGAAGCTTCAGCTATCCAATCACATATAGGGGAGTTTGAATATCCAGGAATAAAGCAAAATTAACTACAGTCACTACAGTCTGAATTTAACTGAACTAAGCAATAGACCAGTTTATTAACGGGCGCTAGTTTTCGGCTCCGCTCGTATGCCCCCCCCCCCCCCCCCCCCCAGTGCTCACCAAGCAGCCTGCGCCTGTGTAGTACAGCCCCAGCACACACAAATCTGTTTTTATTAGGCAAGATTGTGGCAATTGTACTGCTTGTAAGCACATGCAAATGTTACTTTACTAGTTTGCATTGCACCAAAACCTAATTATGACTGAAAAAGGTTCATAAACTCACAATTCAAACTCTTCCTCACTCTGCTAAAAAGTTTTTGTCTTTTTAGGACGCTCACTATGTTCATGGTACTGAAAGATGAAAGTGTTATACTTCAATCCCTTTTTCAACCTCCCAGGGTGTTCATTGTTAGTGAAGATGATCTGAAGACTGTGCAGTAGGGCGGGACCTGGAGGCGAAATTCTGCCTTTTAGATGAAAGAAAAAAAAAATACAGAGGTAGCAGAATCCCCATATAGTGCAGTAGGTAATGAATGAATGAACAAAAGAAAGAAAGAATTATATATATATATATATATATACACAGTGGAGGAAATAATTATTTGACCCCTCACTGATTTTGTAAGTTTGTCCAATGACAAAGAAATGAAAAGTCTCAGAACAGGATCATTTCAATGGTAGGTTTATTTTAACAGTGGCAGATAGCACATCAAAAGGAAAATCGAAAAAATAACCTTAAATAAAAGATAGCAACTGATTTGCATTTCATTGAGTGAAATAAGTCGTCCAAATTACTTGCTTCGATATTAATACAGGATAAAAGTACTATATTATCCATGTTTACGCTATACTGTCTACTGTTGTGGGTAGAGTAGCTAACAGTATAATAGTAATAAACCTCTTGCAGCTGCAAGCAATCCTGACTGTGCCGGATGTGGACGATAACACAATTACAGTTGATGTGTTCAGTACAGAAAGCATGGGAACACCCAGATTTGCAGTTCATCTGCATGGCTGTTGCTATAGCGGATATCTGGATGTGTTTTCTGGAATGAATGGAGGTTTGTAGTTCAGACGTCTGGGCGATGTAGCCGGGGATTGGCAGCTTGGAATAAGGTAAACACACACTCATATCCTCTACTAGTCAGGCCACCATCAAAACACATCAGGGAGGAAGTGTTCCCATGGAAACTGGATCCCATGAAATGGAATTTCCAGTCTGTATAGGAGGCCGGTCATCCAGGGGAGAGGTCAAGAGATTTCAGCTGCTGAATTTAGAATGTGTACATAGATAAATTACATCTGGAGAAGGGGGTAATGAACAGCATAATCGCTAGCGTTCACGCTGAACGCTAGCGATTGCTGAATCGCAAAACCGGCGATTCCCCCGACGTTTGCGGCCGCGATTTTGCTATGCTATGCACTGCATAGCAAAATCGCGGCAATTATCGCTCCGCCGCGCGTTCGCGTTCCCCGCAAAAACGAATCGCGGTAGTGGAAATGACCTACCGCGATTCCCATGTTAAAAAGCAAACCGTAGCGATTGTAAAATCGCTAGCGGTTTGCGTTTTTGCGATTCAGCATCGCAAACGCCGCTAGTGGAAAAGGGCCCTGATAAACAGAGGAGGCGACAGGTCGAGTGATACACTTCATAAAAATAGCAACATGATTTACATTTCAAAGAGTGTCTAACCAAAGCAACATATTTTGGGCTCATTTAGCACAGTGGAGTGCTGTAATGACTAATCAGAAACAAGCTCACATTATTTTGCCTGTTCTAAACCAGTGAAAGCAAATTTCTGATTGGTTATCACCGGTTACTGCAGTTTATTGCAGTGTTATATTTTCAGCAAAATTGCATTGTTCATATACAGGAGACTATGGTATTTGTACTTCTGTGCAGTAACGTAGCAATAGGGGGTGCAGAGGTAGCGACCGCATCGGGGTCCACCCCTCAAACACAGTATTAGCTCTTTATTGGTTCTGTGCTGAGAATATTCACTTTTATAGTTGATTTGAACAGTTTCCCATCCCATTCTTGCACCTCTGACACTGTGGTTGTCCTTGATTGGTTCTGGTGTGCTGTATCAATTGTTATTTATAGCTTGCTTCGGCTTTGCAGTGCTAAACTTGCACTGGGGCCCACAGCTTCTTAGCGACACCACTGCTTCTGTGTTTGGTTCATGTATATTTTGCAAGTACTTTAAACTACACCTTTTACATACACTCATTTACTATCACCCAAAACAATCAGTTATAGTTTCCAGAGACAGTTTAGGAGCAAATTCTGTACAGACAACAGCATGTTCTATTATATGGGGAGAGGAAGGCAGAGAAATACGCAGAACACAGCAGGAACCACGGTAGGAATCAAATAGCAATAAGGCAAGCAGGCTCTATTTCAACCAATCACTAATAATGTGATGGGGAGGGGGGTATCACTTCGACTAGCACTAGATTTTTAACGCAAGATGATCCCAATCATGTAGAACACAAACTGCCTGACTTCTGCTTTGCTTTTGAAACTATCCATAACAGTAGACCAAAGCAGCATTGCGATATTTTACAATTATGTGATGCTGCCCCCTTGTGGCCATCTGGCTGAATTGTAGGGGAAAAAAACATCAAAGGCATCAAGCTCCGTATTTAGTTAGCACCAACATCTTCCATAGCCAGGGGCGTAGCAATAGGGGTTGCAGAGGTAGCGGCCGCATCGGGGCCCTGAAGGGCCCTCCCTCAACTGCAGTATTAGCTCTCTATTGGTCCTGTGCTCATAATAATCACTTCTATAGATACTTTGAATAGTGGTAATCATTAACAAGCTGCTCCCCATCCACTTCTTTCACCTCTAATGCTGTAGTTACTATTGGCAGGTTTTGGTGCGCCGTATCAATTGTTATGTATAGAGTGCTAAGGGGGCCCCATTATAAAACTTGCATCGGGGCCCAACAGCCCCTTAGCTACGTCACTGTCCATAGCGCTGTACAGACTATATGGTCTTATCACGTAACTGGCCATCAGAGGGGCACACAATCTAATCCCTACCATAGTCATATGTCTATGTATGTATTGTGTAGTGTATGTATCTAGTCTAGGGCCAATTTAAGGGGAAGCCAATTACCTTATATGTAGGTTATTGGGATATGGGAGTAAACCGGAGTGCCCTGAGGAAACTCCCACAGACACGGGGAGGGCATATAAACTCTGTGCAGGTAGTGCCCTGGCTGGGAGTCGAACCAGGGACCCAGCACTACAAGGAGAGATGCTAACCACTACGCCACCGTGCTGCCCAGCTCACACATGCTCGGCCACCTATTTCCTACACAAACTAGATATGCAAAGATAGGGGGGAAAAAGTTTTGCATTTAGGTTACAGCCAGTTCCTCTCTGCAACATACAAGAAGGATAATAATATTTACAACATTTAATGTAATAAAAATAAATACAAATGTTGAGATATCTGCTTTTTGCAGCATTTCTTAAAGAGGTTCTGTGTAGGGTATTAAAAACAAAAAACAGACAGTTACCTGGGGCTTCTATCGGCCCCCTGCAGCTGTAATGTGCCGTGCCGTGCCGTCCGCCTACGAATCTCTGTTCCCCGCCGCCGGCCCGGTCTAATTATTCGTCTAAATAGAAGAATAATGCTTGCTCCCATGCGCGCCATTTGGCACTTACTGCGCAGGCACAGTACGATGTTTTCTTGTACTGCGCCTGCGCAGTAAGCTCCCAATGACGTACGCGGAAGCGAGTAATATTCGTCCCTTTTAAGTCAAGCTTTTCTGAAAATCACTAAGAATTATTTCATCACGACCTAAACGTTGTCATTCTTTTTATCTAGACACCATCTTGCTTTCATGTATGCTCCTTGGATCTGCTATAGCTTGCTACTGTAATGAACAGCGGAGATGCCGCCACGCGGTCTAGTGACAGGGCGGCTATCTCTGCGTTCAGACCTGCGGTTTCCGCGCAACAACACATGTCTTGCTTGTCTGGACCTTCTACTGCACACAGATGGAGAGCTACGCGTGCGCGCGCCAGGCGACAGGACATTTATACCAGCAGAAGGGCAATCAGCTGATCCCAGCTGGACTCTGGATTGGCTGAGTGGCTCAGGCGGAGCTGCACAACACTGCAAGTATATATAGATCTTGCTTGTCAGTTGCTGGTGGTCTGCCGTTGCGAATACTTACGTGTGAGCACTCAGACCAGTCAGATCTTACAGTTTGTTAGAACCAGCAGGAGCTGGGAATTCACACTTAGCCAGATTACCTTTGTTTATGCTCTGTTATACTCTAGACCAGTTCCAGGGTGTTGAGACCAAGGACCTCACACCCAAGCTTAGGATTGCTGTGTCATTACTCTGTTATCCTCTGGACCAGTTTCAGGGTGTTGAGACCATGGACCTCACACCCAAGCTTAGGATTGCTGTGTCATTATTCTGTTATACTTTAGACCAGTTCCCAGGTGTCGAGACCAAGGACCTCACACCTCAGATTAGGATTGTGCTTACCGTATATACTCGCAAGCAAGCTGAATTTTTGACCCCCAAAAAGTGGGTCAAAAGTTGGGGGGGTCGGCTTACTTGCGAGTCATGTGATAATGAAGGCAACACCCCCCGCTTCCCCCGTGGCCGCCGCTGCTATTACCTTAGCTCGGCGCCGCTTCTATTACACTGTCCTGCTCGTATAATTCACAGCAGCGCGCCCCACGTAGGCTGCTGTGATGAGGGAGGAAACCATAGAGAACGGTTCCCATAGTAACGGCGATACACATCGCCGTTACAGGAAGCCGCTCTCTATGGTTTCCTACCTACCCATACTGGGCACTATACTAACTATACCGAGACACACTGGGGGGATCACACGGACAGCATTTCCTACCCCCGGCTTATATGAGGGTCAATAATTTTTTCCTGTTTTTTTTTCAGGTAAAAGTTGGGGGGTCGGCTTATATGCGGGTCGGCTTGCTTGCGAGTATATACGGTATGTATATCTGTTATGACCTTCTGCTTTGCTGACCTCTCTCTTGCTTTCTGATTCGGTACCTCTGCCCATCTGTCTACCAGTTACTGACCCTGCTTGTATCCGGTTACCGAATCAGTCTTCTGTCTTTGTACCTTATATGCTCGTGTGTTGCTGACCTGGCCTGTCTGACCTTTTTGGCTGTCACTCATTCCCCGAGTGATTAGTCTGTCTGTACTTCCTTGGCACTAATCCACCAGGTGTCATTTAGCTGCATAGACCTCCTGTACCTCATAGAGGCCTTCCTGCAGTGCAGTCAGTGGTCTCTTCCCATTAGGAGTACATTGGCTGCAGTACAGTCTGATTCCATTCCATCAGGGAATCACTGGCTGCTGCTCTATCTCATCTCTAGAGCTAGCTCCTGCTCGGCAATAGGTCACCTGCTCCACAGGTGTCCACTGGCTGCAGTGGTGTCTGTATCTCCCGCTCCACGGGAGATAGCCTTCTACTGTTGCACCCAAACACTTACACATTATTAGGTGTCCAGAGGTTAGTCGTACTTGTATTATTGGTGATTCTGCAGATCATCCATAATCAGGTATACATCTGTATTCTTGGTGATACTGCAGATCACCAATAATCAGATTCTCTCTGTGAGCTGACACTAATCGTTACAGCTACGTTTTACAACTTTCCACTCTTGCCTGTATCTACTACTCATATCAAACAGGTATATCACTTAGATCTGCTACAACAATTGTAGAGGAACATGGAGAAAAAAAGCCCTTAGGCCTGGCACCTGAAGAGGGCAAGTGCCTTAAAAACTCAAACGCTATACAAACCTCTCAAGTATTAACTAGACGATCCAGTTCAAATTCTTAACCCTAACCTACAAAGCTCTCCAAAATCTCTCTCCCCGGTACATATCACTAATTTCCAGATACCAACCCAGTCGCAATCCCAGATCTGCACATTCACGTATACAAGATTTTGCACGTGCTTCACCACTCCTCTGGAAAGCCCTTTCACAACACATCTGTCACTCTCCAACCTTTGTTACCTTTAAACACTCTGAAAACTCACTTGTACTAACAAGCATGCGCTCTACTTTAGGCCACTTCCCCTTTTGTCCTTTGACCAAAGGCCAAGTTGCTCTCCTGCTGGATATCAGTGGCGTAGCAATAAGGATAGCAGCCATAGCGTTGCTACGGTGCCCTATGCCACAGAGGGCCCCCGCCCGTACATTAGAACTTTTTTTTTATTCTTTATTTATTCATTTCTTTTTTTTATGTCGGTGTCTGGTCCGGTGAGGAGGGAGACTACTTGGAGCAATGATACTCCTGGCGGCCGGGCCCGACAGTTAATCTATAGTTCCGGCTTCCGGGCCCGGCCAGCCAGGGAGGAGTGACGTCACTGACGTGCGCGCGTGCGAGGGAGGGAGCGGACGGACCGGCTGCAGACAGTGCCTGCCTAGTGGTGTGCTGTGCTGCGATCCTGACCTGCGCCTGTCTGGACTGGAGGAGAGGAGCCTAGGAGAGGGGAGCGACCCGACCCCACGCAAGCTGCCGCACCGTACACTGCGCCATGTAAGTCCCTGACTACATATACTGGGCACATATAACGCTGACTACATATACTGGGGACATACCTCTGGCTACATATACTGGGCACATATACCCTTGCCTACATATACTGGGGACATATACCTCTGGCTACATATACTGGGGACATATACCTCTGGCTACATATACTGGGGACATATACCTCTGGCTACATATACTGGGGACATATACCTCTGGCTACATATACTGGGCACATATACCCCTGGCTACATATACTGGGCACATATACCTCTGGCTACATATACTGGGGACATATACCTCTGGCTACATATACTGGGGACATATACCTCTGGCTACATATACTGGGGACATATACCTCTGGCTACATATACTGGGGACATATACCTCTGGCTACATATACTGGGGACATATACCTCTGGCTTCATATACTGGGGACATATACCTCTGGCTACATATACTGGGGACATATACCTCTGGCTACATATACTGGGGACATATACCTCTGGCTACATATACTGGGGACATATACCTCTGGCTACATATACTGGGGACATATACCTCTGGCTACATATACTGGGGACATATACCTCTGGCTTCATATACTGGGGACATATACCTCTGGCTTCATATACTGGGGACATATACCTCTGGCTACATATACTGGGCACATAAACCCTTGCCTACATATACTGGGGACATATACCTCTGGCTACATATACTGGGGACATATACCTCTGGCTACATATACTGGGCACATATACCTCTGGCTACATATACTGGGCACATATACCCTTGCCTACATATACTGGGGACATATACCTCTGGCTACATATACTGGGGACATATACCTCTGGCTACATATACTGGGGACATATACCTCTGGCTACATATACTGGGGACATATACCTCTGGCTTCATATACTGGGCACATATAGCCCTGGCTACATATACTGGGGACATATACCTCTGGCTACATATACTGGGGACATATACCTCTGGCTACATATACTGGGGACATATACCTCTGGCTTCATATACTGGGGACATATACCTCTGGCTACATATACTGGGCACATATAGCCCTGGCTACATATACTGGCTACATATACTGGGGACATATACCTCTGGCTACATATACTGGTGACATATACCTCTGGCTACATATACTGGTGACATATACCTCTGGCTACATATACTGGGGACATATACCTCTGGCTACATATACTGGGGACATATACCTCTGGCTACATATACTGGGGACATATACCTCTGGCTACATATACTGGGCACATATACCCCTGGCTACATATAATGGGGACATATACCCCTGCCTACATATACTGGCGACATATACCTCTGGCTACATATACTGGGCATATATATCCCTGGCTACATATACTGGGGACACTGGCTGTTTGTCATTATGTGCATTTACTGGTGAAAAGCTGTCTCTTATTATGTGCATTTACTGGTGAAAAGTTGTCTCTTATGTGCATTTACTGGTGAAAAGCTGTCTCTTATTATGTGCATTTACTGGTGAAAAGCTGTCTCTTATTATGTGCATTTACTGGTGAAAAGCTGTCTCTTATTATGTGCATTTACTGGTGAAAAGCTGTCTCTTATGTACATTTACTGGTGAAAAGCTGTCTCTTATGTACATTTACTGGTGAAAAGCTGTCTCTTATGTACATTTACTGGTGAAAAGCTGTCTCTTATGTGCATTTACTGGTGAAAAGCTGTCTCTTATGTGCATTTACTGGTGAAAGGCTGTCTGTCATTACGTGCATTTACTGGTGAAACGCTGTCTCTTATGTGCATTTAGTGGGGAAACGCTGTTTCTCATTACATGCATTTACTGGGGAAATGCTGTCTGTCATTATTATGTGCATTTACTTCATATTTTTTTTATGTAACTACATCAGCTAGTGTAACTACATTACAGTTAGCCCACCCCCATATGACATCATGTCCACGCCCAGTTTTTCAATTTCCTCGAACATGTTGCCCCCTACCCATTTTTGACGGCCCCTCATATGTGCCAGTCTAGAACCGGCCCTGTACCCCTGCCTACATATACCCCTGGCTACATCTCTACCCCTGGCTACCTGTTCTGGGGACATCTATACCCCTGGCCACCTATTCTGGGGACACCTATAGACCTGGCTACTTATACTGTACTCAGAGGGGTGTGGGAATGTTGGGGTGGAGGGTCCTGGAGGAATGTTTGGATGGGAGGTCCGAGGTCTGTGGGGTTGGAAGGTCGTGGGGGGGGGGGCCCATAAAATTCTTTTGCTATGGTGCCCAGTCATTTCTAGCTACGCCCCTGCTGGATATCCAAAAAACACTTTGCCTGTATGTATGTTTATTGTATACAACCCCACCTCTTGTTTCCCCCTATTCCTTTACTTTGTAAGCTCACAAGGGCAGGGCTCTCTCCTTCTTTGTGACTTGGAATCCATTATACATTTCATTCATCATACTTTTATCACTGTAATTACCAATTTTGTATAGATTCTGTATTTTGTACCAATCCGGTATTATGTATATTGGTGGACACCATTTGTCTGTATTATGTACCCCATGTTTGTTTCTTACTTTGTACAGACCCATGGAAGATGTTGGCGCTTTATAAATCAATAATAATAATAATAATAATAATAATAAAGCATAGAGATGAGAAACTGGGACGCTTTAGAGACACGACCCCAGATACGCCTCTGTGACATCCCTGACCACACATACAGCAAACAAATATTGGGCAAGAGATACATTGCCATAGTTCAAACAACAATGGTCCTCTTTACACTCACTACTTGTGATTCATATTAATATTTGAACATTAACTAAGCTCAATTATTCAGAACACCTGCAAAGGTCTTTAAATGGTCTCTCAGTCTGGTTCAGTAGGAATCACAGTCATGGGACAGTTGTGTAGAAAACCATCTCTGACACACTCCAGAAGTAGGGAAAGCTCAAAAGGTAATTGCAAAAGAAGTTGGATGTTCTCGATGTGCTGCATTAATAAAGGGAAAAGTGTGGAAGTAAAAGGTTCACAAGCAGCAGGGATGACCGCAGCCTAGAGAGGATTGTCATGCAAACGTGTGACAATCTCATTGTCAGGCAAAAGCCATTGCATGTTTTGGACTACAGTATTGCAAGGAGTGGACTGAGGCTGAAGTTCGTGCATTAAAGCAAACCTGAAGCGGAAAAAAAAAGTATGATACAATGAATTGTATGTGTAGTAAGGACAAGTAATAGAACATTAGTAACAAAGAAAATACTATTTTCAGTTATGTAGCTTTTTTTTTTTATAACATTGCAGCATACTGTCACAATTGCAGTTTAGCTTTGCTCTGTTTTGTAGTTTAAAATACAGAGTGTTTGTAATAATCATTTGAACTTTCCTGCAGTAAAACCTCAACCTGTCTATCACAGTTTCTTGGCTGTTTAAGTGCTTCAGAAAACTGAACCCCAGGTTGGGTCGAAGTGCACAGATAAGCTCTTGTGAATAGACATATTGAATAGTACAATTGAAGTTCCCACACTAGTAAACAATGTTAAACTCTTTTCTTTACATCTAATGCTGGGGATACACGGTTCGTTGTTTAGGTGATTAGATGGTTCGATAGATAATTTCTGACATGTCCAATCTCCCTTTCGATTCCTTCGCCATTCGATTTCTGATAGAATTGAATGGAAAAAGATAAGAAAAACGAGCAGAAGATAAGAGAATCAACTGGAGAATCGAGCGGCAAAGATGTTTGAGAGGAGAAACGCACAGCAGAAGCGAATCGTGTATTCCCAGCCTAATGTTTGATTTCTTAGCTGTAGTACACATACAATTCACTGGACCATATGCAATTCACTTTATCACCTGAGTTTTCTTCTACGAGATACATTTTCAACGTCTTTTTAAAATAGATTTTTAGCTTTTTGTAATCGAAAAAGTACCAAAAGTAGGTAAAAAGTATTATGAAAATTATTTAGTTTTTTTTTTGCTTGCTGGTGGCTTAAAAGGCATTTTATTGACAAGTTTAAAAATATCACCAAAGAGAAAACTCAAGAGAAAAAGTGAATTGTATATGGCCCATTATTTCAAAAGTTTATTTTCGCTTCAGGTTTGCTATAAGAGCCACCGCACACAAACAGATCCTGGACATGGGCTTCAAACTTCGGTTTCCTCTTTTTCTTCTGCAGGCAAGCTTTATGTACAGTGGGTTGCAAAACTATTCAGCCCCCTTGAAGTTTTCCACATTGTCATATTACTGCCACAAACATGCATCAATTTTATTGGAATTCCACATGAAAGACCAATACAAAGTGGTGTACATGTGAGATGTGGAACGAAAATCATACATGATTCCAAACATTTTTTTTACAAATAAATAACTGCAAAGTGGGGTGTGCGTAATTATTCAGCCCCCTTTGGTCTGAGTGCAGTCAGTTGCCCAAAGACATTGCCTGATGAGTGCTAATGACTAAATAGAGTGCACCTGTGTGTAATCTAATGTCAGTGCAAATACAGCTGCTCTGTGACGGCCTCAGAGGTTGTCTAAGAGAATATTGGGAGCAACAACCCCATGAAGTCCAAAGAACACACCAGACAGGTCAGGGATAAAGTTATTGAGGAATTTAAGGCAGGCTTAGGCTACAAAAAGATTTCCAAAGCCTTGAAAATCCCACGGAGCACTGTTCAAGCGATCATTCAGAAATGGAAGGAGTATGGCACAACTGTAAACCTACCAAGACAAGGCCGTCCACCTAAACTCACAGGCCGAACAAGGAGAGCGCTGATCAGAAATGCAGTCAAGAGGCCCATGGTGACTCTGGACGAGCTGCAGACATCTACAACTCAGGTGGAGGAATCTTTCCATAGGACAACTATTAGTCGTGCACTGCACAAAGTTGTCCTTTATGGAAGAGTGGCAAGAAGAAATCCATTGTTAACAGAAAAGCGTAAGGGCCCGTTTCCACTTGTGCGGTGGGAATCGCTGCGGAAAAAATTTGCATGCGGATGCGAATTTCGCATGCGGTTGTATGTGAATTTTTATGCAAATTCGCATACGATTTCGCATGGATGACTACAGGGAGTGCAGAATTATTAGGCAAATGAGTATTTTTACCACATCATCCTCTTTATGCATGTTGTCTTACTCCAAGCTGTATAGGCTCGAAAGCCTACTACCAATTAAGCATATTAGGTGATGTGCATCTCTGTAATGAGAAGGGGTGTGGTCTAATGACATCAACACCCTATATCAGGTGTGCATAATTATTAGGCAACTTCCTTTCCTTTGGAAAAATGGGTCAAAAGAAGGACTTGACAGGCTCAGAAAAGTCAAAAATAGTGAGGTATCTTGCATAGGAATGCAGCACTCTTAAAATTGCAAAGCTTCTGAAGCGTGATCATCGAACAATCAAGCGTTTCATTCAAAATAGTCAACAGGATCGCAAGAAGCGTGTGGAAAAACCAAGGCGCAAAATAACTGCACATGAACTGAGAAAAGTCAAGCATGCAGCTGCCAAGATGCCACTTGCCACGAGTTTGGCCATATTTCAGAGCTGCAACATCACTTGAGTGCCCAAAAGCACAAGGTATGCAATACTCAGAGACATGGCCAAGGTAAGAAAGGCTGAAAGATGACCACCACTGAACAAGACACACAAGCTGAAACATCAAGACTGGGCCAAGAAATATCTCAAGACTGATTTTTCTAAGGTTTTATGGACTGATGAAATGAGAGTGAGTCTTGATGTGGCAGATGAATGGACCCGTGGCTGGATTGGTAAAGGGCAGAGAGCTCCAGTCCGACTCAGACGCCAGCAAGGTGGAGGTGGAGTACTGGTTTGGGCTGGTATCATCAAAGATGAGCTTGTGGGGCCTTTTTGGGTTGAGGATGGAGTCAAACTCAACTCCCAGTCCTACTGCCAGTTTCTGGAAGACACCTTCTTCAAGCAGTGGTACAGGAAGAAGTCTGCATCCTTCAAAACATGATTTTCATGCAGGACAATGCTCCATCACACGTGTCCAAGTACTCCACAGCGTGGCTGGCAAGAAAGGGTATAAAAGAAGAAAAACTAATGACATGGCCTCCTTGTTCACCTGATCTGAACCCCATTGAGAACCTGTGGTCCATCATAAAATGTGAGATTTACAAGGAGGGAAAACAGTACACCTCTCTGAACAGTGTCTGGGAGGCTGTGGTTGCTGCTGCACGCAATGTTGATGGTGAACAGATCAAAACACTGACAGAATCCATGGATGGCAGGCTTTTGAGTGTCCTTGCAAAGAAAGGTGGCTATATTGGTCACTGATTTGTTTTGTTTTTGAATGTCAGAAATGTATATTTGTGAATGTTGAGATGTTATATTGATTTCACTGGTAAAAATAAATAATTGAAATGGGTATATATTTGTTTTTTGTTAAGTTGCCTAATAATTATGCACAGTAATAGTCACCTGCACACACAGATATCCCCCTAAAACAGCTAAAACTAAAAACTACTTTCAAAAATATTCAGCTTTGATATTAATGAGTTTTTTGAGTTCATTGAGAACATGGTTGTTGTTCAATAATAAAATTATTCCTCAAAAATACAACTTGCCTAATAATTCTGCACTCCCTGTATGTATGCAAATTTAACCATTGCATTGCCTGTGTGCTTTTTCATTGTTTCTATGCGAAATCGTATGCAAATTCACATACCAAAACCGCATGCGAATTTCCTATTAGGGCCCATTTCCACTAGGAGCGGTGCTGAAACACATGCACGCCAGTGGAAGAGTTTCCACTGCGTGCATGTTGTGCGGTGCGATCCGAAAATCTGCAGCATGCTTCAGATTTTCGCACGGCCACATCCACCCGCAGCCGCATCCCATCTCCTCAATTCACTTCCACATCGGGAGAAGTGGAAGTGATGCGGGCGGCGGCGGAAGTGATACGATGCGGCTAGGTAGCCACATTCGCATCACTTACTAGTGGAAACGGGCCCTAAAATACATTGTATGTAATTCGCATAGCGGTATGCGAATTCTGATGGCTCTGCCGTACAGATTTTTTGCACAGAAAAACGCTCAGAAATCCTGACCAGTGGAAACAGTCCCATCCACTTGTATTGCCCATGCGAATTTGCATGCAGGATGTGCATGCGAATTCGCGATAGTGGAAACGGGCCCTAAGAAGTCCTGTTTGCAGTTTGCCACAAGCCATGTGGGAGACACAGCAAACATGTGGAAAAAGGTGCTCTGGTCAGATGAGACCAGAATGGAACTTTCTGGCCAAAATGCAAAACGCTATGTGTGTCGGAAACTTAAAACTGCACATCACTCTGAACACACCATCCCCACTGTTAAATATGGTGGTGGCAGCATCATGCTCTGGGGGTGCTTCTCTTCAGCAGGGACAGGGAAGCCGGTCAGAGTTGATGGGAAGATGGATGGAGCCAAATACAGGGCAATCTTGGAAGAAAACCTCTTGGGAGTTTACAAAAGACTTGAGACTGGGGCGGAGGTTCACCTTCCAGCAGGACAACGACCCTAAACATAAAG
The DNA here is from genome assembly GCF_040937935.1 of Hyperolius riggenbachi. NCBI lineage: Eukaryota > Metazoa > Chordata > Amphibia > Anura > Hyperoliidae > Hyperolius > Hyperolius riggenbachi. The sequence goes on along the minus strand of NC_090657.1, from coordinate 107,991,226 downwards.
CCAGGGCAACAATGGAATGGTTTAAAACAAAACATATCCATGTGTTAGAATGGCCCAAAGTCCAGATCTAAATCCAATCGAGAATCTGTGGCAAGATCTGAAAACTGCTGATCACAAACACTGTCCATCTAATCTGACTGAGCTGGAGCTGCTTTGCAAAGAAGAATGGGCAAGGATTTCAGTTTCTAGATGTGCAAAGCTGGCAGAGACATATCCTAAAAGACTGGCAGCTGTAATTGCAGCAAAAGGTGGTTCTACAAAGTATTGACTCAGGGGGCTGAATAATTCCGCACACCCCACTTTGCAGTTTATTTTTATTTTTTTAAATGTTTGGAATCATGTATGATTTTCGTTCCACTTCTCACATGTACACCACTTTGCAGCGGCGTAGAAATCGCTATAGCAACCATAGCGTTGCTATAGGGCCCACGACAGCCCTACGTCACAGGGGGCCCGCCGCCCTCAGCTAAGAGAGGACTTTTTTTTTTTTTTTTTTTTTTTTTAATTATAATAATGCTGGTGCTCCGGATTTGTGGGGAAATCTGCCGACAATCTGGGTGCATTTTGTGGGGAAATCTGCCGCCAAACTGGGTGCATTTTGTGGGGAAATCTGCTGCCAATCTGGATGCATTTTGTGGGGAAATCAGATTTCTCCACAAAATGTTTGGATGGGAGATCCGAGGTCCGTGGGGTTGGAAGGTCGTGGGGGGGGCCCATAATTTTTTTTTGCTATGGGGCCCAGTCATTTCTAGCTACGCCCCTGCAACTTTGTATTGGTCGTTCACATGGAATTCCAATAAAATTGATTAATGTATTGTAGCAGTAATATAACAAAATGTGGAAAACTTCAAGGAGGCTGAATACTTTTGCAAACCACTGTAGCTGCTGACTTCCTTTTCCAGCAAGACTTGGTACCTGCCGAAAGTATCAAAACCTGGTTCAATGACCGTGGGATTATTGTGCTTGATTGACCAGCAAACTTGCCTGACCTGAACCCCATAGATAATCTATGGGGCAATGCCAAAAGAAAGATGAGAGACATGAGACCAAACAATGCAGAAGAGGTGAAGGCCGCTGTTGAAGCATACCGGTCTTCCATAACACCTCAGCAGTGCCAGAGGCTGATAGCATCCATGTCACACCGCATTGAGGCAGTAATTGATGCAAACGGGGCCAAAACCAAGTACTGAGTACATATGCATGATTATATTTTTTTCAAAGGTCCAACATTTTTCAATTTAAAATCTTTGCTTTATTGATTTCATGTTATATTCTAATTTTCTGAGATTATTTTTTTTATAAGCTCTAAGCCATAATCATCAAAATTATAACAAATAAATGCTTGAAATATCTTGCTTTTATGTAATGAGTATTTCATATATTAGTTTCACCTGTTAAGTTGAATTACTGAAATAAATGAACTTTTGCACAATATTCAAATTTTTCAAACTTCACCTGTAGTTCTGCATAATTATGTAAATCCCATTGCTTTCTAGATGATGTTCCCTACAAGGACAGGCATTAGTCACTCGAGTGTGTTGAACAAGTGTTTTTTTTTTTTTGTAAAAATTGGAAAGTATCCCATTATTACCAAGTTAATAAAGGTTATGTTTTAGAGCCACTTTGGGATTGTGCATTTTTATTTCTGTTTGACTAACCAGATAAGGCAGCTACTCCACAAGTGGACTCAGCATCTTCATAGCAACCCCACTAAAAGCCCTGTACAACTACCGTATTTTTCGGACTATAAGATGCACTTTTTATCCCCCCAAAAGAGGGGGAAAATGTTGTTGCGTCTTATGGTCCGAATGTGGCTTTTTTTTTTGTTTTTTTTTTCTTTCCCTCCCTGCTTGATGGCCGATTTCGGCTCTCCCTCCTCCCTCCCTCTAAACCTCAACGTGATGCAGCCTGCAGGAATCGCTTTCACTCACCCCAGGACCTGCGGCTCTACTTTCACTGAGGAGACGCTTGCTGCGGGGACCGGCGGTTTTCCTGTCAATGAGGGGACACTCCTCTTAATGGCCAGCGTGCTGCGGGGACCGGCGGCGATGCTGTCACTGAGGCGGGGGTTTTCCCAATGGCCAGCGTGCTGCAGGGACCGGCGGCGATGCTGTCACTGAGGCGGGGGTTTTCCCAATGGCCAGCGTGCTGCGGGGATGATTATCCGTTCGCCCGGGACCGGTGTGCGGCTCTGTGCTTTCCCCAATGTTGTTCGGTGTCTGCAGCCTAGAGGGAGGATCAGCGTTCCTCATCTCGTACAACCCCGGGAGCGGCAGCTCCACTCGTTATAACCTGGAGTGATCTTCCGCGCTGTGGCTTAAGGTCCATGCTTGATGACCTCATCAAGCAAGGGACCCTTAAAGCCACAGCGCGGAAGATCACTCCAGGTTATAACGAGTGGAGCTGCCGCTCCCGGGGTTGTACGAGATGAGGAACGCTGATCCTCCCTCTAGGCTGCAGACACCGAACAACATTGGGGAAAGCACAGAGCCGCACACCGGTCCCGGGCGAACGGATAATCATCCCCGCAGCACGCTGGCCATTGGGAAAACCCCCGCCTCAGTGACAGCATCGCCGCCGGTCCCCGCAGCACGCTGGCCATTGGGAAAACCCCCGCCTCAGTGACAGCATCGCCGCCGGTCCCCGCAGCACGCTGGCCATTGGGAAAACCCCCGCCTCAGTGACAGTATCGCCACCGGTGCTCCAACACTTTATCCTAAACACCTGTCCCCGCAGCACGCTGGCCATTAAGAGGAGTGTCCCCTCAGTGACAGGAGAACCGCCGGTCCCCGCAGCAACCTGGCCATTAAGAGGAGTGTCCCTTCAGTGACAGGAGAACCGCCGGTCCCCGCAGCAACCTGGCCATTAAGAGGAGTGTCCCCTCAGTGACAGGAGAACCGCCGGTCCCCGCAGCAAGCGTCCCCTCAGTGAAAGTAGAGCCGCTGATCCCTGCAGCATGCTGGCCATTGAGAAAAGCACCACCGATCCTGGGGTGAGTGACACTGATTCCTGCAGGCTTGCTTACCTTTTTATGCCTGATTAAGCATTAAAAAGTAAAAGGGAAATTAAGATGCACAGTCTATATTTCTTATATCACTGTCATTGATATTCTGTACTTGTTTACTTTTTTTTTTTGCCTAATTAAGCATGTCATAGTAAAAATGATTCCTGTAGGCTGCTTCATGCTGTGGTTCAGAGAGAGATGTGGTCTTTGACATATTGCCTGAGGGGTATATTGCCTGAGAACTGCTATCCCTGCCTCACATCACTCATTTCAGTAGCTTGGAGGGAGAGGGAGAAGCTCCACAACATGCCCCTGCACCATGGACGCACCGGGTTTAGTATATATTTTTTTCCCTGGTTTATGCCCTATAAATTTAGGTGCGTCTTATGGTCCGGAGCGTCTTATGGTCCGAAAAATACGGTAATCATTCTTATGGTGGCCATACATGGTACCAATTTTTTACACAATCTTACCATTTCTATGTAGTATAAGGGGAAATTAAGTGAATATACTGAAAGGATAATTTAGGCTGTTCCCTTATACTACTACATAAAACTGGTAAGATTGACTGAAAAAAATTGTACCATGTATGGCCACCTTTACAGTAAGGTTTCTGGAGAATATTTCCGAGTACTGTTGCCAAGGTTGCAAAGAAGAGCAGTCTGAGCATACTGTGTTTTGGTTTTCTTAGCTTGCTACATGTAAGGGAAAGAAACTGTTTGCATAGAAGTGATTGATTCATTGCAGATTGTTGGTTCTGTTCTTGCTAATTCTTCTGTTTCTTGTTGAATGGGAAGAAAAGTGCTTAGCCAAATTAGACACTCTCTGCAAAACAGTAAAAGCCACTGCAAATCCATTGCTATGAGTCCATTGATAAATTAATTGATCCATGACGTGCGCACAGGACCTTAGTAAGGCCACATACACACATCAGACTATAGTCTTTTGAAAATGAAAGATCACAGACCAATTTTACCCCCTTCCATATAGTATGGAATAGAGTCACAGTCTATTCTATGGAGCTGAACTCCCCATCATACAGTTGTGTTCAAAATTATTCAACCCCAAATGCTGTAAAGGGTTTTAGGGAATTCAGTGTACATTTGTAATTGTGTTCAGAATGAAATCTTACAAGGACTTTGTAAAGAACCAAATGCAACTAAAATGACATCAATTGTTTTTGTAATACAGTATTAAATGTTTTTTTTGGTATGATTTTTTCATTAATCCAGGAAAAATCCTGCTGTACCAGATGGTGGGATATTGTCAAAAAACCTTTATTAGTAATCCATCATCAAAGTAGCTTACAAAAGCTCACGCATATTGGAGCAACGGCTCCTTAATCATAGCTTACAAAAACCATGCATTGCACAGGTTATATAGGTGAAGTGGACACACCCATGGGTGTCCATTCAGTTCTTAAAGAGACATACAGTTTAAAATGGTGTGAACTGATACAATACACCTAATTTAAAAAACACATATCCAGTGAATGTCATATAAAAACACAGTACCAAAGGCGCATGCAATCAGTTATATGTAATCACAAAGGCAGGAATGACAGGGAACAGGGGGAATAAGAGGGAGGGAACACAAAAGGGGCGAGGGGGGGAAGAAAGGGAGGGGGGGGGGGAAGGAAAAGTAGCTCTATGAGGGGTAGGGCTATATACAGGAATTTGTTAAAGAGAGAAGCATACTGGATATGGAAGTTGGGGACCCGTTCACCCTCGGGTCTGAACTCTAGATTAGACCTTAGTATGATATATAATGTATAGCAATGATGATTAAATTTTGGGGGGTTCCTATTCTGGTTTCCAGATGGGTCCATGTCCAGCATTCAGAGAATATATATATATATATATATATATATATATATATATATATATATATATATATATGCACGTCTTCATACACTGTTATGCTGCATGTCATTTGTGCTTTGCTCTCCCTGTGTTTCCCCCTTTTCCTCTTCCCCCTCCCTTTCTTTCCCCCCTCCCCCCTTTTGTGTTCCCTCCCTCTTATTCTCCCTGTTCCCTATCATTCCTGACTTTATGATTACATATAACTGATTGCATGCGCTTTTGGTACTGTGTTTATTTTATGACATTCACTGGATATGTGTTTTTTATATTAGGTGTATTGTATCAGGTCACACCATTTTAAAAACTGTATGTCTCTTTAAGAACTGAATGGGTGTGTCCACTTCACCTATATAACCTCCGATATGCGTGAGCTTTTGTATGCTACTTTGATGATGGATTACTAATAAAGGTTTTTTGACAATATCCCACCATCTGGTGCAGTGGGATTTTTCCTGCATTCTTGAAGTTTGGCTTCTATTTCCCAGCTCCCATATGTGTTAGTGCAGCAGCCTTTCCACTTATTCCTGATTTTTTCATTGACACAATTATTCAACACCTTAAAGACTACCACTCTTAAGAACAGGGGTTCATTCAAGTGTTTTCGATCAGGAATTGAAAATACCTGTGGATGTCAACGAGCAGCAATCAAGCATAAAAAGCACCAATTAGACAGATTTAAAATCACTGTGATACTCCGTTCCTTCTAGACATTTACTGGTGTGTTTACAAACATGGTGAAGTCAAGAGAATGGTCCAGGAAGACAAGAGAAGAGGTGGATTTCTCTTCACAGGAAGGGCAGTGGCTATAAGAAGATTGCAAAGATGTTAAAACATACCAAGAGACACCATAGGAAGCATCATTCGCAAATTCAAGGCAAAGGGCACTGTTGAAACGCTACCTGGTCGTGGCAGAAAGAAGATGCTGACTTCGACTGCTGTGCCCTACCTGAAGCGCAAAGTGGAGAAAAGTCCCCGTGTAACTGCTGAGGAACTGAAAAAAGATTTGTCAGATGCTGGTACTGAAGTTTCAGCTCAGACAATAAGGCGCACACTGCATAATGAAGGCCTCTATGCCAGAACTCCCAGGCGAACCCCTTTGCTGTCTCCAAAGAAGAGTCGACTGCAATATGCCAAAAGTCATGTGGACAAACCACAAAAGTTTTGGGATAGTGTTCTGTGGACTGATGAAACAAAATTAGAACTGTTTGGGTCCATAGATCAACGCCATGTTTGGAGGAGGAAGAACAAGGCCTATGAAGACAAAAACACCTTGCCTACTGTGAAGCATGGCGGGGGGTCAATCATGCTTTGGGTCGGTTTTGCTTCTGCAGGTACAGGGAAGCTTCAGCGTGTGCAAGGTACCATGAATTCTCTTCAGTACCAGGAGATATTGGAAGAAAATGTGATGCAGTCCGTTACAAACCTGAGGCATGGGAGACGTTGGACCTTTCAACAGGACAATGATCCCAAGCATACCTCAAAGTCCACTGGAGCATGGTTGCAGATTAAAGGCTGGAACATTTTTGGAGTGGCCATCGCAGTCACCAGACTTAAATCCGATTGAGAACCTCTGGTGGGACTTAAAGCAGTTGCAGCGCACAAGCCTAAGAATGTGACTGAACTGGAGGCTTTTGCCCATGAAGAATGGGCTAAAATACCCGTAGATCGCTGCAAGACACTTGTGTCAAGCTATGCTTCACGTTAAAAAGCTGTTAGTACTTAGTACAACATCCTTTTCCAGTTATAAGAATGAATGTCACTTGGGAGTTGAATAAAACTGATAATGATGTAAACACAGAAAAGACATTTGTGCTTATTTCATTATAAATGTTATGTTATATTTGTCTGACTTATAAGTGCCTCTTAGATTTAATTGTAAACACGATGACTGAAATGATCAAAATCAATGTCAAACTGGCCAAACACTCAGTTTTAGTGGGGGTTGAATAATTTTGAACACAACTGTATCTTCCCCCACACACCAATTGGGGGAGATTATGGACCAACATCTCACCACATTATATTGTTCATATTGCCCCTAGACCAGAGTTCCCCAACCCTGTCCTCAGGGCACACCAATAGTACATTTTGCAGGAAACCACAAACATTCACAGGTGGGGTAATTAGTGTCTCACCGAAACAAATTAACTTCCTTCTGTGGATTTTCACAAAACATGCACTGTTGGTGGGCCCTGAGTACAGGGGTTGAGAAACCCTACCCTAGACTCATAAGTTTGCAATGTATTTCTGTTTCGTATGAATCATATGATAAGTTTTAATGCACTGTTCTAAAATTCTGGTCAAACCTCTCTTTCACCTAAAAACAGGGTTGGAGGCAATAATGCATTAAAGATAGGCTAATAAGCTGTTAATCCTATAAACAGAGAGGTAATCTTCCCTCTCTTGAAGAATTTAGACCAGTTTATTGTAAAAAGGTCTTTTATTTGAGCACATAAATATGACAACGTGTTTTGCAGGCGTTTGCCCACTTCCTCAAGTCAGTGAAAAAACAAGTGCTTTAACTGCTATGGCTGTGTAGCAAGCACCTCTCTGTGAACCTCTGACTACTGTGTAGCTATTTATACATCTAAGTCTATTTTCTAGACTCAGGTGTATAAATAGCTGCACAGTAATCAGAGGTTTACAGAAAGGCGTTCATGCTTGCTACACAGCCATAGCAGTTAAGGTACTTTTTTTTTTCAATGACTTGAGGAAGTGGGCAAACGCCTGCAAAACACGTTGTCATATTTATGTGCTCAAATAAAAAACCCTTTTACAATAAACTGGTCCAAATTCTTCAAGAGAGGTAAGATTACCTCTCGGTTTAGAAGATGAATAACTATATAGCCTATCTTTTATGCATTAGGCACCTCCACCCGTTTTCTTTTAGAGGTGATGTTTTTTTTAGTTGTCCTAAAGAACTTCCCGGAGTACGATAAACTTAGTTCCTGTCACAGACCTGAAAAACATAGCGGAGACTGTTAATTTCCCACCTGCTCTGACTGTGGTTGCAAGGATTTGCAACCCGCCTTTGTGAATATATACATCCTTAGCAACTTGCTTTTCTGAATCTTACACGATTCTGCACCATTGGGCTCATGGTCTCCTTTTGTCTTTTCGATGAGCCTGGGGTTGTTACAATCACAGGAACCATTAACGTAAGATATCCTCTCTTTCACCTGTATTTTTCAATGCTACGATTATAAAAAAATGTTTTTGCAGTACTCTACAAATGCTTTCTACCAATTGAAATATGTAACTAAATATTGTCTCCATTAACATTAGAGGAATTAAGTGAGGATAAGAACCAGAGGCGCCAAAAAGGGTAAAAACACAATGAAAATTAACTGGGGGGAGACATAAATCACGACTCACCACCCATAGAGACCAAGAACCAGTATGAGACTTAATGTTCAGTCGGAACAACAATTTATTGGTACTCCCAGGTGCTACGCGTTTCATGGGATTTCCCCGCTTCCTCAGGCAATCAAACAGGAGCACAAGCAAATAGGGGTCTGGTATGAGCTCATACCAGACCCCTATTTGGTTGTGCTCCTGTTTGATTGCCTGAGGAAGCGGGGAAATCCCGTGAAACGCGTAGCACCTCGGAGTACCAATAAATTGTTGTTGTTCCGACTGAACATTAAGTCTCATACTGGTTCTTGGTCTCTATGGGTGGTGAGTCGTGATTTATGTCTCCCCCCAGTTTTTAATTTTCATTGTGTTTTTACCCTTTTTGGCGCCTCTGGTTCTTATCCTCACTACAAAGCGATCCACCTATGGTGGCAAGGATTCTTCCTAATTTCTTTCTACAGAGAGCGACATCTTATACCTGAGTGGGGTCAGGTTCTAATTCTCCCCACTTGCACATGGAGTGGTTGCGTAGGGGCAACCCATGTTTGTGAGTATAACTTTTGTTAATTAATCTTGTTATCATTATCCAAAAATACCGCACCATTTGGGCTCTCGGTCTTTTGTTTTTGTAGTGCATTAGAGGAATTAACAACACCTTTAGAAGGCCATTGTTGTGGCAGAAGGTAGAATACTGCCAGGGGAACATTCTCACTTCTTCCAAAAAGAGAATTACTTCTGTTCTAATAATCCTCCATAGCAACCATCACAAAGAGAGGTGTTTAGCCTTCCATAAGGATTTAGAGGTAGTCCCTCACAGAATGGATATAGGTAATCAAGATAGGTAACTAAGGTGAACAACTGTAAGTGGTCCCACGAAAATGATTTAACATCTCTAGCCCTAATGTAGCACCAAAGGCATTACTACAAAAAGTAATCACCAAAGCCAAACGAATACAACATGGTACCCGTCTGACATAATGCAATAATATCCAAACTAGATAGGTCCTATACCCCCCCTCCCCCAACTACAATCATTGCTCAATTGGAATGACCTATTCCACCCCTGGAGAATCTCCAAATGTCTCTGAACGGTGATTGCTAGTTTTATTTGCCAGTACATTGTTCTTACTTCAGATTAGATGTTTTTATACTGGACAGGACCTTACTCAATTATGTAATAGACTTTACACATACTTTGGAATAAATATGCACCTATATAGATTTTTGCAATTACAATTTGGACATAGAGTGTTAATTCATTTGTAATTTTGCGTAATTTTAGCATCATTTCGTGCCGACTTTAGCGGTTAGTAGCAAAAAATACATGCCATCATAACCAAAGTTGCTAGGTATGTTATGGGGAATAGTAGGAAAAAGTAAAAAATACATACTTTTACAGAAAGAACCTGCAGTTAAAAAAAAAGCGATTTAGGTGATGATAGCATGTATGAAGGCTTTGTTATGAACCGCTAAAGCCGACAAATTACGCAAAAATCACACAAAATTACAATTCCTGGTGACATTTACATGCAATACATTTTTCCTGAAATTTCGCAGTACAATTTTACATCGTAATTGCGAATTATGCTTGTGCAAAATTTATGCTCATCACTACCAGACAGTACTTTATAACTTTTCTTTTGTTGTTGTACCTTTCACTGTATGTTTTATTAACCATTTCCTCCCAAGCCCTGCGTGGCCAAGATAATTGGCAGGAAAGGTCAATTTTGCCTGCTGGTAAAGATTAGGACTTCTTTGAGCCAATAGGTTTTACTATATAATGTTATATGGTTCTTCAATCTTACTAGTTTATGTTCCCTTGGCATATCATCCTAGTTTTACTGACATGACAGAAATTGTATTTCTCTCTTTATTTACTAGCCTTTATTATTCTCATTACTCTACCCTTCCTCCAGAAGAAAGGTGTGTGGACTTGATGCTCAATTTTGCTCCTTCAAGGAAAAGATTCATAAATCAATTTGATCATGTCTTGTCACTTATGTTAGGTGTCACTGTTCAATGATCATTTGAATCTATCCTTTGTATGCTCCAAAGATGTCAACCTCTTTTCATATAGTACTGTATAGCTATCTTTTCTGATAAAATCAATAAAAAATATTGAAAAAAAAAAAGACCAAGGACAACCACAGTGCCGTTATATCTAAATTGTTTATTTTAAACCCACTCTCCACCCCTTTTGAAATATCTAACGACAAAATGGCAGCAAAAAAAAAAAAAAAGTCAATTCATACGCACCCAAGACAGTAGATGAGATCAAGAGTTTGGCAAGTGCTTCACCAATCTCCAGGGGTGGGGAGGGGACAGGAGAGACAGTAGAAAGACTCATCACTGACACAAAACAATTCTGCCGGAAATGTTCCTATTCAACGTCTACAAAGAAAAAAAAAAATTGGGAGTCCAAAATATGTTTAAAAAATAAAAATTAAACCAGGAAGAATGTGTCCTCATGCCTATAACACAATATATACAAATAGGGCTTTTGTAGGACACGTCAACCTTTTTTTCTTGACATCCAAAAACACTCACGCAGGATCAGTTCCGCAGCAAATTTCATAGATTAAAACCCAACAAGGAGCTCTCTTGAGGGGAAGAGACATAAGACAAAAGAGAAAAAATAAATTACAAACACCAACTAGTCTTCAATAAATTAAGCTCAGAAAAAAAATATACACAAAATTATGAGGGATTTCGGGTTGGGGTGAGCATTGTGCTGGAGTCATTTTTTTTTCTTCTTTTTGCTCCAAGAAATTAATTTACACTCTTCCCCTCTAAAGGGTAACAATTATTTAGAATTTCTTTTTCCCACAAAGTCAAAAACTTAAAAAAATAAATAAATAACATTAGCTGCATTGATCTTTTTTTCTAATATGGACAGGGGCGGTTTTGGCAATCGGCATAATCAAACTCAGAATACTTATGCCCCTCTGTCAAATGGCCATCTTGCCATCTAGAACTAGGATGACAATTTGAGATTGGTGCATTATCTCCAGTGGACAGATTCATGATTTTGTTCCAGTGTTAGAAAGGCCTGGGTCAAGACACCAAAATATGGTATATCACGTTATATCACCGAAGGACAGCGACTTTCCCAAAAAGTATATTCACACTGTTCCACAAGTAGTGCTGCCACCCTTTGGCCACTTGGCAGACTGCACGCAAGACAAGTCAGTAGTACGTTCTGTTTATGACGTGGACTTTCAGAGAGATTGGTCCATGAGATGTATTAACCCAGTAGAACTTTGTTGACCATAACTATTTATAGTTAAGTTTTCAGAAGAACTGGAGTCCCTCTACTATAAAGGGACTTTCAAGTGTTTCCAACACATGGGAAGGATTGAAGAAACGTCAGCATGAGATGACTATTGGTTCAGTAGTTTGGACATGAAAGGGCCCAGTATCCATGTTTTTCCAGACAGTTTTCCCAAAAAACAGCAGTGTACAAGACAGCATGGATGCTGGCAGACGGGATCAAGCGTTTTCTTGCAACCCTACCAGGTTTCTTGGTATTTGGGGAGAGGGATGATGCTGGCAGTCAAATCTTGCACACTCCTCCTTGCTCTTTGGGGGGGGGGCTGATCTTTAATCAAGGGTTGAAGAAGGACTTCTTAAACTCTGCCCCCCCCCCCCCTTTAGATTCTTCTATTCCCAGGGTTGTCCAGTGTTCTCTTCCCAGGATTCCTTTCCTAATAAAAGACATAAGTTTGTTACAATCATGACTGCTTCAAGCCATCAACCAGTTGACCTCAATAATAAGAAAACCTTAAATGTGCATCAAAACATATCAAGTATACATTGCTATTACTCCTAAATATAATCAACACAAAACATGAAGATTTTTAAAATCTAACCACAATAATTTCAAGGTATGTAAATGAAGGTATAGGGGCTCAGAAAAGTGTGAGTGTGCACAAGACCTGGTGGGAGCTGCGATCTCTACAGCAGGAGTTGAGAAGGGAGGTTTCTGGAGTCTAGGGTGATCTGACAGACAGTTTCTGTGAAAAGGGAGGATGTTCATCATCAACTTATACTTCATGAGTACACATGCACGCATGTTGCTTACACATGACTACCTACTGTATGTTGAGTTCACATACTGACAGTGCAGGTTATTTACTTGTGACTGTTCAAAATACATAAAATGGTCTGTTCAGTGATGCTGTGCTTTCATTCACAGGTCTATGGTGACCCTTGTGAAGTTCTTCCAATAATACACTCTTGCTGCCTGACTCTCACTGAACTGAAAAATTAACAAGTTAACTGAACACCAGATTGCATCTTTTTCTAAATAGAAATTAAACTGACATAGATGACAACCTGTTTTTATTGATAACTGCATGATAAACATATTATTGCAGAAATATGTAGTTTACCGGTATATTAATTTAGTAACTTCATTACCATTAGTATTTACTGAATCTTCTCTCACCTCCCAGCCGGACTCCAGCACAGTGCTCGGCATCTCCTACTGCATGTTGTGTGATTGCATGCGACATGCAGTAGGAGATGAGGGCCATGAATAGCCTAGGTGGCCCGGGAAAGGGGGGGGGGCAGGGGGGCATTGGCCCTAAAGAGCCCAGGTAGCACTGTAGGACCACTAGGGGGGCTGGAGGTGGCACACGACATGCAGTAGACGATGCTGAGCACTACAGCAAGCAGAGAGAATGTTGCTCATCACTGGACCTTGTTGGGGAAGTAACACAGCCTCTGCTGCACTATACTCGGCATTACACACTGGGATGGGGGAGCCCAGTAGGGGGGCAGGAATAGAAAGTGGCACAAGGGAAAAGATAGAGACACAGAGGCACACAGTGGAAACAAAGGGGGCAGGAGGTGGCACTGGGGGGCCTTGCAGGGTAGGGCCTGAGGTAGCTCAGGGGGTCAGTGGAGGAAGAGGAGGCACAAAGTGGGACACTAAAAACACAGATGAACAGAGGTGGCACAGAGGAGGACACTGGAGGGAGGAGGGCACAAAGTAGTTACAGGTGACAGAGGTGGCAGGGTTTCATCTTATGGACAGAAAAAGAATGAATCTGCAGTCTCTATCATTTGTGAACCTAGGACTGCCTGTATAACAAATGTAACACAGGCAGGCATAGAAGCAAGTTGATTTTTTTTATTATTTATAGAATGCCAAGATCTTCCGCAGTGCTCTACACAGAAAAAAACAAATGGTGGGGAGTGCAAGTGATTCGAAAAAGAATCTTAGAAGTCCAGTAGATAAAATAGCATTTTTGGTGCTACAATGCACAGCGACAGGGCTGATTGCACTATGTACTGGTTATAAAGTACAGTAGTATCCCTTTATAGTAAACTCCAAAGAACCAGGAAAAGTAGTTAACTTTATCAGAAGTTATCATACATTAAATCTTTATACAGATACAGTTGCTGAGACCTAAAGGAAAAAGTGTTTACTATATCCAGAGGATTACGATCTCAGCTTACTATAACAAGATTCTTGAAACACTACAGGGTCTATTTTTTTCCCTAATGGCAATTTGTTAAGAATTATCAAGAAAACATCCCAAGTAGTCTATGCATTGCTGCAAAGGCAAGTGAGACTTCAAACAGTGTAGGAGAGACATCTGGAGTGATCTGTAGGCACCTGTGAAGGGGTAAGAAAAGGCAAGCCAAAGTTAATTCTCCAATGCCTTCCAAAGAAAGGCTGGACTTAGATGAATTTTAAAATTACCTGCATCCAACAAAATGAGGACAGCATAGGAGCCTTGCTACGTGGAGTTCTCTGTACCAGACTCCATTTTGGGAACATGACGTGCCTCCTTTAAACAAAGATATATTTCCTCCTGGGGATCATAGTAATAGAACTTGCGCAGGTATGAGATAAGAGGCCTGCAAAAAAACAAAGAGACATAATGCACAAATATTAGCAAAGCTTTACACATAAACATGTATTCCATTCATATTTACATTCCCTTCCATTTTTAAAGGCATTTTAAAATATAAACAGCAGTACTTGCCAACAGGACAGGCACGACAGAACAAATACACAATACAACAACAAGGTGGCAGGAGGCCACCAATTATAATACGAAACAAAGTAAGACCTGAAGGACTCTCAGACTGTGAGAAACAAAATTCTCTGGTCTGATGAGACAAAGATTGTTCTCTTTGGTGCAAATGCAAGGCGTCACGTTTGGAGGAAAACAGGTACCACTCATTACCAGGCCAATACCATCCTTGCAGTGTAGCATGGGGGTGGCAGCATCATGCTATGAAGATGTTTTTCAGCTGGAGGAACTGGGAGACTAGTCAGGTTAAAGGGAAAGATAACTGCAGAAATGTACAGAGATATACTGGATGAAAACCTGCTCCAGAACGCTCTTGAACTTGGACTAGGGCAATGGTTCATGTTTCAGCAGGACAACAATCCTAAGGACACAGCCAAGATATGAAAGGAGTGGCTTCTGGACAACTCTGAATGTCTTTGAGTGGCCCAGCCAGAGCCCAGACTTCAATCAGATCGAACATCTCTGGAGAGATCTTAAAGAGAAACTCCGACCAAGAATTGAACTTTATCCCAATCAGTAGCTGATACCCACTTTTACATGAAAAATATAATGATTTTCACAAACAGACCATCAGGGGGCGCTGTATGACTGATTTTGTGCTGAAACCCCTCCCACAAGAGGCTCTGGTACCGTACGGTACTCTGGGCATACTGCCACAATGTAACAATGACACACACAGGAAATGGCTGTTTATAGCTGTCTGTTAAAGCCAGAACAGCTACATAATCTGCCCACAGTAACAATGTCACCATGTAATACATGTCAGAATGTGAATCTGGGAGAGGAAAGATTTTACAATGAGCAAACTGACTAAATCATGTATACATAATTATTGTAAAAATTAAGCACCTTTTTATATTAAATTATTTTCACTGGAGTTCCTCTTTAAAATGACTGTGCAAGATGCTTCCCACCTAGTGGTGATTTTAAATGAGACAGCTGTGACCTCGGGAGAGGAGGGGGGTTCACATACTACAAGTTCCCTAAGGGGCATACTACAGTTCCCTAAGGGGACGGGGGGGTGGGGGGGGGGAGAGGCAGAGGGAGGTGAAGGTACAGCAGAGATGACCCAGTTCTTCATTAAAGAAACCTGCGGTAATGGCTGACGCTGCTGAGAATCCCAAGTGCTGACATCTGGCATCTGTCAGTGTTAGCCAAGGTGTTCCAGTTCAAAAGGTGCAGTAGTGTTCATTACGGCGATGGGTCCCGACTCCTGGGCAGCACTCAGCAGGACTGGTCAAGATAATCTGGCTGTCAAAGAAGTGACCGGCTGTGGTGGCCCTTACTTCCGGATTAGCAGCTGAACCAGAGGTGAACAGCTGCGGTGGAGCAGCAGCAGGTAATGGATGGAGCCGGCATCACTCACCTCCTGGAAGGATGGAGCTTGAGAAGTGCTGCAAAGAGTAATGGGCGAAATAGGCCAAGGATAGGTGTGCCAACTTGTGGCATCGTATTCAAAAAGACTTGAGGCTGTAATTACTGCCAAAGGTGCATAGACAAAGTATTGATCAAAGGCTGTGAACACTTAAAGGGAAGATCCGCGCATGACATAAAAAACAAACTGCACTTACATGGGGCTTCTTCCAGCTCCTGGCAGTCGATCGGTGCCCTCGCCGCAGCTCCTTTCCCTCCCGGCGCCCAGCGGTGAAGAAGCCGACCTCGCCAGGTCGGCTTCATGTGCACTCCACAGCCCGGGTCACGTGGTGTACGTAACGTCATCGCGTCTCGACTGCGCCTGCGCAGTAGTTCTGCGCATGCGCAGTAGAGACCCGATGACGTCCCTACACTACGTGACCCCTTGCCGTGGAGCACACAGAAGCCGACCTGGCGAGGTCGGCTTCTTCACCGCTGGACGCCGGGAGGGAGAGGAGCTGCTGCGAGGGCACCGATCGACTGCCAGGAGCTGGAAGAAGCCTCAGGTAAGTGCAGTTTGTTTTTTATATCCTGCGCGAACCTTCCCTTTAAGTACATGTGATTTCTCCGGTTTTTTGTTTTTTTTTTAATTTTCAATAATTTGCCAAACCCTCAAGTAAACTTTTTTCACATCATCATTATGGGGTGTTGTGTGTAGAATTCTAAAGGGAAAAATGAATTTAATCCATTTTGGAATAAGGCTGTTACATAAAATTTGGAAAAAGTGATGTGCTGTGAATACTTTCCAGATGCACTGGCTGCATTACCTCTAAACCCACCTAGGATAGTAGCTATCCAGTCTGTTAAAAAAAATAATTCTCTGGGCCTCCATCCATCTAGCCCATACTTTAACATTTAAAGCTTAATTGGAAAGATCAGAGCAAATAATACACGTCAAACAAACTTGCAATCAGAACAGTTGCAGAAATACAATACAGAGTAATGAAAACCATTTCAACAATCACCAAGATTCAGAGGCGTAGCTAGGGCTTTCAGCGCCCGGGGACAAAGACTATTAATGCGCCCCCTAAGGGGAAGGCTGCGCTGCGCCATAAAAGGGGCGTGACTATATAATAAATGTGGGTGTTATGGGTGGAGACAAATGTACAGGAAGTTAGCAGGCTCACGCTCACCCACCCTCCCTCAGTATGTACCTTCCAGCATGTTCCAAGACAAATTCAGCAATCATGAGCCCCCCCCCCCCCCATCAAGACAAATTCAGCAATCATGAGGCCCCCAACATGACCAACTCAGCAATCATGAGGCCCCCAACAAGACAAATTTAGCAATCATGAGGCCCCCAACAAGACAAATTCAGCAATCATGAGGCCCCCAACAAGACAAATTCAGCGATCTTGAGGCCCCCAACAAATCATGAGGCCCCCAACAAGACAAATTCAGCAGTCATGAGACACATAAATAGGCAGAATGCCCCCTTAATATGGTAGACACCTCTCACCTGGCAGCAGTTCCCCAAAATACACTCAATCCGACAGCAGTGGTTCCCCAAAAATAGGTAGCCCCAGGTCTATAGGTGTCCCCAGAATAGGTGGCCAGCAGTATAGATGTCCCCAGAATAGGTGGCCAGCGGTATAGATGTCCCCAGAACAGGTAGCCAGGGGTATATGTGACCAGTATATGTAGCCAGGTGTATATGTGCCCAGTATATGTAGGCAGGGGGTATATGTCCCCAGTATATGTAGGCATGGGGTATATGTCCCCAGTATATGTAGCCAGGGGGTATATGCGCCCAGTATATGTAGCCAGGGGGTATATGCGCCCAGTATATGTAGCCAGGGGGTATATGCGCCCAGTATATGTAGCCAGGGGGTATATGCGCCCAGTATATGTAGCCAGGGGGTATATGCGCCCAGTATATGTAGCCAGGGGGTATATGCGCCCAGTATATGTAGGCAGGGGGTATATGCGCCCAGTATATGTAGGCAGGGGGTATATGTCCCCAGTATATGTAGGTAGGGGGTATATGTCCCCAGTATATGTAGGTAGGGGGTATATGTCCCCAGTATATGTAGGTAGGGGGTACATGTCCCCAGTATATGTAGGTAGGTGGTATATGTCCCCAGTATATGTAGGTAGGGGGTATATGTCCCCAGTATATGTAGGTAGGGGGTATATGTCCCCAGTATATGTAGGTAGGGGGTATATGTCCCCAGTATATGTAGCCAGGGGGTATATGCGCCCAGTATATGTAGGCAGGGGGTATATGCGCCCAGTATATGTAGGCAGGGGGTATATGTCCCCAGTATATGTAGGCAGGGGGTATATGTCCCCAGTATATGTAGGCAGGGGGTATATGTCCCCAGTATATGTAGCCAGGGGGTATATGCGCCCAGTATATGTAGCCAGGGGGTATATGCGCCCAGTATATGTAGGCAGGAGGTATATGTCCCCAGTATATGTAGGCAGGGGTATATGTCCCCAGTATATGTAGGCAGGGGGTTTATGTCCCCAGTATATGTAGGCAGGGGGTATATGTCCCCAGTATATGTATGTTTTTTGGGAGGGGAGCAGCGCAGCGCATAGAAGAGGGAGAGCTGTGAGCAGCGGTGGAGAAGGGGGGCCATCTCCCCCCTCCTTCTCTCACCTTAGGTGCTCTCCCTCCCTCGCTGTCCCCTCCACAACTAATGTCCGTCCGGGTGGCTGGCAGCGGCGGGCGGGACTTACCTGCGTCTCGCCGCAGCGCCGGATGGATCTGCCGCTACTCTCTGGTCTAGTCCAGACCAGAGCAGCGGCTGCAGGACCCGAACTTCCGGCGCTGGAGCGAGACGGAGGTAAGTCCCGCCCGCCGCTGCCAGTCACCCGGACATTAGTTATGGAGGGAACAGCGAGGGAGGGAGAGCACCTGAGGTGAGAGAAGGAGGGGGGAGATGGCCCCCCTTCTCCACCGCTGCTCACAGCTCTCCCTCTTCTATGCGCTGCTCTCCTCCCAAAAAAAAACAACAAAAAAAAACAACTCTGCAGCTCAGCTGGGCACCCTCGGGGACTCGCCGCACCTGTCCTACCCGGTCCCCCCCTAGCTCCGCGTCTGTTAGAAACCTAACGAACGTGAGTCCATATCTAACCTTTACTAATGAGCCATTACCAAATAAAATGCAACTGGGTAACAAAAAACAATGGCTAAATGAACCCGTAAAACCAAACTACTAGGTCCTAGGACACCAACCCTGTTGTAAGAGAGGGAGAAGAGATTTAGAGAAAGAGAAAAGTGAGTTAAGAAAAGGGGATTGGGGGGCTGAGAGAGGGGGAGGAGAGAGTGAGATACAGAGACAGACAGAGAGAAGTTCTAAACTCTAGAAGGGCTAACATATTGTTGTCTTGTAGTCGTCTGAATCTTTAAAGAGCACCCAACAAGCCCAGGTTTTGACATATTGCACTATTCTGTCCTGCTAAGAGGATGAGGTCTTCCATTTGGGATATTCTATCTACTCAGGCCAACCACTGAAAGACAGACAGGGCTCTGACTGCTTCCACAAGTAGGGGACCGTGGCCCTTGCAGCATTCACTAGATGTACCAGGATTGTTTTCTTGTACACTTTAGTAGGAAGGGGGACTCTGGCTTCATAAGGACCTTTATGGATGAGATTTTTTTCCATCCACGTGTGCACAGATTCTCCAGAAGTCTTTCAGTTTGGGGCAATGCCAAAAAATATGCAGCAAGTCCGCCCTGGATGAACCACACCTGCAACAGCTGTCTGCAACACCCTCGACAAATCTCAAGATAGCCAGTGTCCTATACCAGCGCTGCATAATGTTGGCGCATTATAAATACAATAAACAAATAAACGAGGACTGGGAATTGCTGTTCCTGAATGTATACATTCAAAGAGGCCTTATGAGTCTGCACCAATCTGGCCTGCCATTGCTCTTTCTTAAAATGGAGGGTCCGAGGTGATTGAAAAAAAAATAAAAAAATAAAAAAAAATGTACTTACCTCATGTTTCCTCCAGCCCCTTGCAGCCGTCCTGTGTCCTCGCCGCAGCTCCGCTCCCCGCCGGTGGCCCGGGGTCCCCTCCAGTACAAGAGGTCTACTGCGCTTCAGCGTGAGGCTCATGGGGGACACAGTAGTTCTGCGCCTGTGCATTACAGTCAGGACGACATCAGTGTGACTCCGTGAGCCGCACGCTGAAGCGCAGTAGATGCTGACCTGGCGAGGTCGGCATCTGCACCGGAGGGGGCCGGGAGCCATGGCGAGGGCACAGGACGGCTGCCAGGGGCTGGAAGAAGCCCAAGCTAAGTAGATTTGTGGTTTTTAACCTTTTGGAGCTTCCTTTTAAGGACTTGTTCACACTACAAGAGCTTTTTAAGTGCTAGGGATTTTGAAAAGCTCTTGCTAATGCAGGGTTATGGGGTTATCGCTCCAGTGAGAACACTCACATAGTATAACATTAGCTAGATTAAAAATCACACCACAAGGGCTTTTCTAAGCACTTTGTGAAGCCCTTAGAGATTTCCCCAGTAAGGATTCACACTTGCTTTGGTACAGCAAATGACAAGGGGCGTTCATGGAAATCAGACAGTTGTTTAACTAAGATCTGGTGTGCCTATGTGGTCCCTTCTCTACAAAGTATCAATTGAAGGCCATCAACTCTCTGGAATACTGAGATCTATTGTTAAGAGTTTCTCAAAAAATGTTGCAGTTCAAAATAGGTCCAATATGGGAATTTATTTGACAAGACGCACTGATGCAGTGCATCTATACCTTTGATCCCACCCCCAGATAGGGCTCTCATCCTAGGGATGGAAGCAACGCTGTTAACAGTTACGCGACCCCACCCCGAGGCTTTCGCCATTATCAACACTAAGTGCTTAAGCCCATCCAAGCCAGCTCATCTTGGCTTGAAGCTTAGCTATAAACTGCTTGGAGAGAAGGCTTGGGAGAGTTTGTCACTCATAGGCGAACCTGGGCATAAGGTTTATCTGAAGTGGCAATTAGACGGGCAAAGTTGAATGAAAACATTTGGATCAGATTCCTAGAGATTAGCACCCCCAAGTATTTGATTTTTCTGAAACCCATTTAAAGGGAATGTTAGATTTGCACTGAGATACCAACTGGGTTGGGAAAATAATATTCATTGCCTCGGATTCTGAAAATGTTTCAAGTTTGAAAATGTGCCAAACTGCAATTTGTGCTAGAAAATTAGGGATGTCAACTCATGAATATCAGAGCATGCGGTAAAGCCCAGTAACATGTTTGATGATTACCAGCAGCTTTGAAATGTCGAAAACAAGCTTCAGGATATGATAAGACATGACTGACATGAGCAGAGAGCCAATAGCAACAGCTTCTGTCTCCTGCCTGTCCCTCTGATAGGATGTAATAGTTTCTCGGGAGGAACAAGCGTCTCTACCCCCCAGGCAGCAGAGCAGAGAACCCATACAGCCCTTCAGACGTTTAATCTTTAATCTTCCTGTTTGAAGATGCAGAGGAGCAAGTGAGGAAATCACCTAAGCATGGTGTGTTTAATGATTCTTGTAAGTTCACCTAAACTGTGCAATAAAATAAAATGTTTAAAAAAGACTAAATGGACAGATTCAGGAGGGAGCAGAGGCAGTATAACAAACATGTACATTCTAAAGGGATGTTTAGCAATTTATTCATAAATCCGGCACTTAGATTAGTGAATGAAAACATGTTCCCATTCACCAATCTGTAATTTCCGGTCATTCGGGTGAGTGCAGCTGCACGCACCGTCCATAGAAAGACACAAATGAGCATTTATGACCCTGGAACGGGAACAGTCCTGGAATGGGAACAGTCCTCCCGCGGGTCATAGATATACTGCCCCAATAGCGGCTAGTGGTTAAATGCAACACCTGCCACGCCCTACACTCGTCTCTGCGGACCACAGAGCAGGCACCAAAGTCGAAGGGCAGAAATCTTGAACATTGTTGGAGATACATATGCCCAGGCATTTAATATCTGCAATCCAAGTCAGAGCACTAGTGGTGGGTGAAGGTATTCTGAGCAGGATCCAATGGGAGGACCAATGATTGGTCCAATTAATTTTAAGGCCAGAAATGTAGCCAAATGTATTAAATTACTCTAAGGGACATTGCCAGGGAGGGGCCAGGAGCCTTTAAATACAAAAAGGAGGTGGTGGTGGGGACTTGGAGGCCCATCAGTCAGCTCTAGGGACCTGTGCAATTGCCCAGTTTGCCCCTATGGAACAGCTTTGCCCCTATGGAAGCAACGGCCCCTGTATTTCTCTAACCCCATCCGGCTAAATTTTCATGCCACCCGGCTGGTAAAAAAATTCAGGGAAGAACGCTGTTCTTTGTACCCAATGCAACTCGAACATAACGTGTGGGGCTGCCTTCTTTGTCACAAGGAACGCAACACAAAAGTTTGGCAGGCAGAACACGTCACAGAACCTAAATTGAGAGGGATATGTATGTTTCTTTTTAAACAATACCAGTTGCCTGGCAGTAGTGACGATCTCTTTGCTGCAGTAGTATCTGGATTTCACACCAGAAACAAGCATGCATCTAATCCAGTCTGACTTCAGTCAGAGCGCCTGATCTGCATGCTTGTTGAGGAGCTGTGGCTAAAAGTATTAGAGACACAGGATCAGCAGGAGTTAGGCAACTGGTACTATTTTAAAAGGGAAAAATCCATATCCTTCTCAGTTTACGTTCCATTTAACGTTCTGTGTTGAATTCAGCTTCAAGGCTGCAGTCCAATTCTAAAATGCATCCTCTTCCAACGGTATGCCTTAGAATTTATCAGGAAGTAAACATACCAAGCAAAAAAATAAGGTAATGGCAGTCATTTGCGGAAACAGTCTACCATGTTGGTCCTTAAACACCTAGCTACTTCCAGCATGGCACTCTGCAAACATCAGACAAAGCCTCGTACAGACTATGATGTATTCTGTGTTGTGACAAGTGGGGAACAAGCCGCGAGGCTGCAGCAGACAGAACAACCCGCAGTCCTCCCAGTGCAACATAAACAGCACTTAGCAGGGGTTCTGCCCGTCTCTGACTAATAATTAGTGTGCATGCTGGAAACCATTGTTAGTTACCTGGTAACTTCCTTTTTAGTAACCTCCAGGACAGGTCCACCCTGAGACGACATAGGCTCCTCCCAGGAACAGGAAACGTCCACGTAGAGTACTCTATAAATTTTAAACTGACACCCACAACTCCAGTCAACCACAAGAACTGTTACTCATAGCAGGTGTCCCCATCCATCTAACAATCCATAAGGCATACGTATATATATATATATATATATACATATACACACACACATCTCTATACCTCTATAAACGGGTGGGTTACGGACCTGTCCTGGAGGTTACTAAAAAGGAAGTTACCAGGTAACTAACAATGGTTTTTCCAGTAACCTCCAGGACAGGTCCACCCTGAGAAGATAAGCAAGAATCTTACCAATTTTAGGGTGGGCTTACTGCCTGCAGAACTTTCCTTCCGAATGATTGTTGTCTTGCAGACATCAGATTCACCCTGTAGTGTCTTGAGAAGGTGCCGAGACTTGTCCACGTAGCCGCTCTGCAAATCTCTTCTGGCGTTGCACCCGCTCTGTAAGCCCATGATGTGGCAGCTGCCCTAGTAGAGTGGGCCCTAACTGTACCTGTTAGTGAGGTTCCTGCTAACTTATAAGCTTCCTCTATAACCAACTTTATCCATTTGGCTATGGTTCTCTTCGACATTTTCTTCCCCTTTGTAGCCCCTGAGGTATTTATGAATAGAGCTCTTGATTCTCTAAACTCTGCTACTCTTTCCATGTATGAAATAAGACATCTCCTGACATCCAATGCTGGTTCTGAATTAAATGAAGGTAACACAATTTCCTGTGATCTGTGAAATGTTGTCGTTACTTTGGGAAGAAATTCCTCACATGTCTTTAATACTACCCTATCATTAAATATTATACAGAACGGCTCATCACAACCTAACGCTTCCAGCTCACTTACTCTCCTCGCTGAAGTAATGGCGATTAGAAAGATAGTCTTCATTGTAAGAAGTCTTAAAGGAATCTCCGATAATGGCTCAAAAGGTTCCTCTTTCAATACCTTTAGTACTAAAGATAAGTCCCAGCTGGGAACTTTTCTATTCACTATGGGCTTCTTTCTCTCAATGGATCTGAAGAACTGGATTATAAGGGGGTCCCCTGCTAACCTTATATCCAGAAAAGTAGATATTGCCGCTACTTGTACCTTTAAAGTACTTAAAGAAATATTCTTTTCCACACCATCTTGTAGAAATTCTAATACCGTAGGTATTATATCTCCTGAAAATCCCGACTGTTCTTTCCACATATTGAAGGTTTTCCAATATTTTAAGTATATTTTCCGCGTCACCTTTTTTCTACAATCTAATAGTGTACTTATGACTCTTTCTGAAACCCCTCTCTTTCTTAACGGAGACCTCTCAGAAGCCAGGCAGACAGGTTTAGATTTGGTATACAGTCTAGATTTCTTCCTGATTTGCTGGATAGTGTATCCCTGTGAGAGATTCTCAATGGACCCTCCAACCTCATTTTTAGAATCATCGGATACCAACTTCTTCCTGGCCAATCCGGTGTTACCATAATGACTGTTACCCTTGTCTGCATCAGTTTCTGTAACACCCGCGGAATAAGCTGAATCGGTGGAAACGCATATCCCCTCTCGAATGTCCAGTTCTGACTGAGTGCATCCACCGCTTCCGCTCCCTCTCTGGGATTCAACGAATAGAACCTCCTGCATTTTGTGTTTGACTTGTTTGCGAACATGTCTATCTGGGGACGTCCCCACATTTTTACTAGACTTTTGAATACTCTGTGTGATATTTCCATTTCCGAGTTCGACAGGCTGTGTCTGCTTAGGAAATCTGCCATGTTGTTTAGAGATCCTTTTAGATGAATTGCTGACAATGACAGGAAATTCTCCTCTGCGAGTATCAATACTTCCATCGCCAGATCCAAGAGCTTTTTTGATCTTGTTCCTCCCTGTCGATTTATATAAGCCACAGCGGTCGTGTTGTCTGTCCTGACTTGAACATGTTGGCCCTTTAATATCTGCAGACCCTGTACTAGTGACTCTTTTATTGCTCTTAATTCTCTGTAATTTGAAGACTGGTTTCTTATCCACTTGGACCACAGTCCTTGCATCACTGTTCCTTCCAGATGGGCTCCCCATCCAATTAGACTTGCATCTGTGGTGATGTACTTCTTGGCTGGAACATTCCATAATCTTCCTTCCGTCAGAATTTTCTCTGATAGCCACCAGTCCAGCGATCTCAGCACTTCTGTTGGACATCTTATCTGCCTTTCCAGATCCTCCTGTTTTTTGTTCCAGTTTTGCATCATCCAAAACTGTAGATGTCTTGTGTGCATCAGGGCCCACTGAATTGCTGGAGATGTCGAGGTTAAGAAGCCCAGCACCTTCATGATTTCCCTTATTGACAAGTCTGGATCCTTGTTGCACTCCTTTATGATTCTTCTTACCTTTGTTATCTTTTCTGTTGTCAGATAAAGTCTTTGTGTCCCTGAATCTATCAGAACTCCCAGAAATTGTATTCTTGATGTTGGTTGAAGAATCGATTTTTCCCAATTGATTATCCATCCCAGAGCCTGTAATTGTTCCAACACTCTCGCTGTGTTCCTTTCTGCTTGCTGGTATGAATCTGCTACTATCAGTAAGTCGTCCAGATAAGGAATTACCAGGATTCCTTCTGTGTGGAAATACTTTATCACTTCCCCCATTACCTTCGAGAAGATGCGTGGGGCTGATGATATTCCGAAAGGTAGAGCATTGAACTGGAAATGTTGAATCAACTTCCTTCCCTTTACCGCAAATCTGAGGAACCTCTGGGATGACTCTCTTATTGGGATGTGCCAGTAAGCATCTCTCAAGTCTATGTTCGTCATTACGCAGTTGGGGGTTAGTAAGTTTCTCACAGAGAATATTGATTCCATCCTGAATCTTTGATAAGATACAAAGGGGTTTAGAGGCTTGAGGTTCAGAATTAGTCTGAACTTGCCCGTCGGCTTTTTTACCATAAAGATCGTCGAGTAAAAACCCCTTTGTATCTGATTGCGCGGAACAGGGACCACCACTTTTTCCTCCACCATATCGTTTATGATCTTTCCCAGGGCCTCTTTTCTTTCTTTGTCCCTGGGAAGAGGAGTAGTGATGAATCTGTTTCCTGGCAATGACTGAAATTGAATCCTGTATCCTGTATTTATGAGATTGAGGATGAAATCGTTTCTGCTGACTTTTGTCCACTGGGAATAAAATCTCATTAGACGACCCCCAACTTTTTCTCTGGCGTCACTTCCTTTCTTGAACGTCTGAGCTTCGAAAAAGAAAGTTCTTTTTTGCCCCCTCTTTGTTAATTGCCCAAGGCTTCCTTCTTTGTTGAGGCCTTTCTTTATTCTCCTGCCTATTTCTCCTGAAGAATCTCTTATTCTGCACAAATTTCTTCTTAACTGGAAAACTCTTCTTCTTGTTAGAAGTTCTCTCCAATATCTCATCTAGTTGTGCTCCAAATAATAACTCACCATCGAACGGTATATTGCATACTCTTGCTTTCGAAGTCTGACTGCCCTCCCAATTTTTGATCCATAAATTGCGCCTGGCAGTATTAATTAAAGCTGTTGTTCTCGCATTTATTCTTATATTCTCTGCTGCCGCATCTGTAATATAGTCAGTAGCCCTAGACACCACATCTAACGACTCTAGTATGTCTTCTTTAGAAGCTCCTTTCTGAACATTCTCTTCCACTTTTTTCACCCATAATGCCAATACTCTTGCTACACATGTAGTAGCTGCTGCCGGCCGAAAATTTGCACCAGCTGAGGACCAGGCTTTTTTCAGAGCAAACTCTACTTTCTTATCTTGTGGATCTTTGAGATATCCCAGATCTTCAAATGCTAATTCGTTCTGTTTGTTAACCTGCGAAAAAGCCGCATCAAGCTTGGGACAACGATTCCACATCTTAACATCATCTTCTTTAAACGGAAATCTCTTAATAAATCCTTTAGACATAAATAGTTTCTTGTCCGGATACTTCCACTGACTCATAATTGTATTTTTAGTAGAAATATGAATGGGAAAGGTTAGTGGTTCCGCTGGTTCCATTCCCTGGTATAGCCTATCATGTACTGATATGTCTTTTGTCTTCTCTGGCTCAATGTTAAGAGTCTTATTGATCGCTAAAATAAGTTGCTCTGTGTCATCCGCCGGGAATCTAAATCTAGAAACTTTCTTAGGATCTGACATACTATCCATACTTTTTACGGAAGATGCATCTGACCCATCGTTATCCTCATCCTCTTCATCTATACCCTCTTCTTCTGAGGACGAAATAATACGTCTCTTAGATGAGGCCTTACTCTTGTGTTTATCAGGTTGTTCAGGCTGTGTGGTAACAGCCTTAGGATCAGGGGTTAAAGGTGTAGCTGTACTAGTCCCAGCCTCCATTGCATCGGCAGGCGGAGCAACTGCTGCCGTAAAGGCTTCCCTTATTGATTTTATTGTCTCTGCCATCTCCTGTTTAACTGCAGACATGATTTCCTCCTTCAACCCTCCTGACTGTTCCTGAATTAATTTCATAAAGCAGGCCTGACAAAACTGTTTAGTATATGTATGGGCAAGTTTTGTATCACAGAGCGGGCACCGCCTCCTTGGTCTTGAAGGATCAGCAGATTCTCCGCCCTTTCCTGGCTCCTGCTTAGCGTCCATCCTGCTCCGCTCAACAAACAAACTGCCGAGCCCTGCAGAGTTCCGACGTCTCTTCACCGCGCCGACCGGAAGTGACGTCATGTAAGGGCGGAAGTTCCTATACGGAAGCCGCCATTGAGGGCAAATCCAGCCAACCCTCCGGAAGCTCAGGGACAGCCCTCACACCACTCCAGCGCGCCAACGGCCTCTGCCTTCTAGTGAATCACGGACGCCGCTTGCTCCTCTTAGATCCACCTCAACTCGGGTAGCCATAGGAGCGCCGAAGACAGGTACCTCCATCTTCTCTCTAGGGATCCAAAACCACCTCCAGGCAGGTCCCCCTGATACACCGCCAACCTAGTCCCAGACACACCTGATCTGAAGGACCGGCGAGCGGCATAGAGCACCCTTGCTTTCCTGGAACAGGAAACGTCAACTGGAGTTGTGGGTGTCAGTTTAAAATTTATAGAGTACTCTACGTGGACGTTTCCTGTTCCTGGGAGGAGCCTATGTCGTCTCAGGGTGGACCTGTCCTGGAGGTTACTGGAAAAATGATAATTATACAGGAGGGAGAACAGTGTTTACACACATGCCACTCTGCACAGCAGTAGGAAAAGGGGGAAGGTGGCCACATACATGGGAAAAAAAAACCCTGTATCCAATGCGAAAATAGCTTGTACTGTACTCTCCTACTGATCTATGTCTACATCAGAACCTGCAAAAAGCAAAGGAGCGGTTTTAGGGAACAAACAGTGAAGGGAAGGAAGTGCTACCAACTACAAGAGCAGAACTTTGATTTCATAATCATCAAATATCCTTTATGTTTACACACACACACACACACACACACACACACACACACACACACACACACACACACACACACACACACACACACACACACACACACACACACACACACACACACACACACACACACACCTGAAATAATTGTTCATAATCATGCTAGGTGACAATTTGATAGACTATTTCCACTTCAGGAATCTGCCAAGTTAGATACAAGGCTGATAATTACTGCGTCTGACACTGGGGCCCCACCACTCCCCTCTCCATAGGACTGAACATGCTCCTTCGCAGAAATGCAGGAAGCTTATAAACCGACTAAATGCAGCTTAAAGAACAAGTGAAGCAAGAGGGATATGGAGGCTGCCATATTTATTTCCTTTCAAGGAATACCAGTTGCCTGGCTATCCTGCTGATCCTCTGCTGCTAATACTTTTGGCTATAGACCCTGAACAAGCATGCAGCAGATCAGGCGTTTGACATTGTCAGATCTGACAAGTTTAGCTGCATGCTCGTTTCTGGTGTGATTCAGACTCTAATGCAGCCAAATAGACCAGCAGGGCAGCCAGGCAACTGGTATTGTTAAAAAATAAATACGGCAGCTTACATATTCATCTCACTTCAGTTGTCACCCAAAGCAGTCATGAAAGCCTGCTTCAAGTAATATTTATCCTATGGGTATATGCGGCTTTAGCCACAGTTATTTTTCTTTGACCAAAATAAAATTGGATTGTTTAATCTGTTGTGCAATAGGCGTGGCAATAAACCATACAGATCTACAGGTATTGATACAGCACTGTAGCAGACCACCTGCTGGGAGCCTTCTCTGACAAGAATTGAGTGGGTGTACAGCAGCCCCGGGTTTTGAAGTTCTGGATCATCCCAGGCCACATGCAGCCCAAGCACATTGTTCTCTGCCTTACCCATCCTGCTCGAAGCTGCTCCATCATCCCTCCTCTACATAGCAATAGAACGCATTGAGCCTATGGCCCTGCGATGTGTCTGCACAGCATTCAGCTATTACCTGTCATCTGAGGGGTCGAGTCCAGATCCATACAGGCAACATATTTTTGTGCATGTATAGGCACCATTACACCTTGTGAATGTTAAGCAATGCAGAAAATATATAGGGAAGGTTCAGAACTTAAATAGCATTTCAATGGACATGCAAAACTCATCAGTTCTCATGAGAAAGCCTCCAACTCAGCAAAAAGATTTTCTTTACAGACATCAAGTTTTTATGTATAATGGCAATGCAAGAGATCATTCATACTATTAAAAACAACCCCAGCAATTTGTTGCTTTGGTCAAAACAGGCCTCAATTCACTAAGCAGTTCAGGCTAGTGTACTGATGGTTTCTAGTCTACTGATGGGTTGGTCAGTTGCATCAAAGGGGAATTCGCTATTACCAAATGTTTTAGACCTGGTCTAAGACATTCGGTAATTAGGTCAGTAAAGCAGGGGAAATGACCAGAAGATGCAATTCACAAACTAGTAGCTGTAACAGACATCCTTCTCACCTGATGAGCTCTCCTCTGGATACAATTAAACTCCTGCATAATTCATTCAAAAGGTTCTATCCTCACCTCCAAAATACCTCACAGAATTACTTTACCGATAGAAATCAGCTGGTCTAATCTCTGTCAGAAAAAGTGGGAGTGGTTTGTTTGCCTTTGTGAATTGTGTAATTACTGAATGTTAGACCCAGGTCTAAAACATTACACCAAACCACCAGTAGACTAAAAACCATCTGTAGACTAGTCTAAATTGCTCAGTGAATTGAGGGAGGCCATGGTCCCGTTCCACACTTCAAAGTATATGTAAGGCCAGAAACACACTAGGAACTATTTTTAATCGCTAGCTATTTGAAAAAGCTCTTGTTAATGCAATGCTATGGGAGATTTTTATAAAATCACATCGCTCAAATGAGATCACACCCATAGCATTACATTAGCAAGAGTTCAAATCGCGAAGTGCTCAGAAAAACGCTCCTAGTGGGTTTCTGGCCTATGGCTGGGTTCTCACTGTACAAAACTTCTCCTGTAAAAACTGCTCCATTTTCTATTTAACGGATTTGTTTGTTACAATGGCATCAGTTTTTCACTGAATATTCTCAGCTCAGTTTTGCATTCCACCGCCCCCCACTCAGGCCCCCTGTACGGAAGGAATGGCCAATTCAAGAGCCTAATCAGAAGCATCAAGCTCCAATTGGTTTGCAAAAGACCAAAGACCAATGGGAATCCGTCCTGAGGACCTGGGAGCATTTTCATTGGTCCACTACTCAGTGATTCAATGAGAATCCTCCAATCCGGCGGAAGCTCCCCATGTGTTCCACAAATTGCGCTCTCAATACCAGACGATCACTGAAACCGGTCGGGATGGGAGCGGACACTATGGTTCAGATTGTTGGATACTTTAGTACCACAGGAGTGGGAAGCGCTACTTGCCAGTGGGTCCTAAAGGATTTAGGACCCACAAATGTGCGTTATCCTGTATTCCTCTTTTATTGGATTGATTAAAAGTTCTGTGTACTGGATCTACCACTTAAAGCAGTCCTCCTCTTTTTTTCCTTTTCTATATATTACCCATCGGTGGAATTATACGGATAAGAGCGGTGACAAGGGAAAGACTCGGAGTATGGTAGAAGATTTATAATAACTGCATGTGGGAGCCAATCAGCGCGTCAGATTAAGGATCTGAGGAGGCTGGATTGGGACAGCTTTTTATCTGTACGCTGCTGTGATCTACTGCGTCCCACAGAGCGCCTGGGCTCGTATTCAACTTGCTTGAGACATTAACATCCTGTGCTCTAAAAATAAGCTTACCTGTCATGGCAGCCAGCTGACATGTAGAGAGATCAAATTACAACGTGTGATTAGTCACATACGAGGGGGGGATTAGACAGGCTAAACTCTCTAAATACATACAGGGTGCATTTGTCTAGGTTTTCCTTCTGTCGTGTGAAAGAGGTCAGGTCCACTTTAATGGAGGCAAAATGCTCCAATGAGATCTGCAGAGATCACTTTCATCCCCACACCATAAATAAACTAGCACATCACTGTAAGACTTCTGTATCATATACAGTAATTGGCCTCTTGCATTGCTGACTTAAAGGATAATTTTGGCTCATATTTTGTTAATGAAAAATCTGCAATGCTCCAACTGAATATGTGTGAGCAACAAAGTTATAAAGTGACAAACTAAGGCAGTATGTAGCAGACTTGTTATTGTCCCTACCATTCCTTTTTCTCATGTCACCTCTTCCATCTAACAGCAGTGTTCTATTAAAACTATAGATCAAACTTTAGTGAAGTTACTCTCCTGTGTGATATCACAGGCCAGCAGCTGCCAGATGTCTGAGTATCTTATGGACAGCATTTTTGGGGCAAAGGGTGGCTTGTGAACAGCCATAAGATGCGATATGCTCAGGTCAGGCGGCATGCCGCTGGCATAAGAAAATCAATATTTAAATCTGACTGCCAAAGGAAATCTATGGGAAATGTTCTCTGAAGCCCTCTTATCTTGGCAATATATAATTACATATATCTGCAACTGCGGCATGAAAAAGCACAAAAAAAAGAACATGAAATCTAAGTACCCTCTAGCAGTGCTCTAGCATTATGACATCAGAGGACATAAGGTAAATGCTTTTCTCATTGCTTCCCGTGACCTGTTCCATGTCACCAGGCTAACAGACCTTATTAAAGCAGACCTAAACCCTTGCACAGGAGACAAGGAAGCACAGAGAAATCCAGTCTGTGTCTATCCTGTGTGTGTTTATATAAACAGCCTGTAATTCCCCTATCACAGCAAGTAATGAGTTTAATTTGAGCTGTCTGCCAAATACTGAGCCAATATGCAAACACAGGTGGTTAACCCTGTGTTTACATACAGCGGTTTGCAAAAGTATTCGGCCCCCTTGAAGTTTTCCACATTTTGTCATATTACTGTCACAAACATGAATACATTTTATTAGAATTCCATGTGAAAGACCAATACAAAGTGGTGTACACCTGAAAAGTGGAACAAAAATCACACGATTCCAAACATTTAAAAAACCCCAAAAAACTGCAAAGTGTGTGTGTGTGTGTGTGTGTGTGTGTGTGTGTGTGTGTGTGTGTGTGTGTGTGTGTGTGTGTGTGTGTGTGTGTGTGTGTGTGTGTGTGTGTGTGTGTGTGTGTGTGTGTGTGTGTGTGTGTGTGTGTGTGTGTGTGTGTGTGTGTGTGTGTGTGTGTGTGTGTGTGTGTGTGTTTATTCAGCCCCCTGAGTCAATACTTTGTAGAACCACCTTTTGCTGCAATTACAGCTGCCAGTCTTTTAGGGTATGTCTCTACCAGCTTTGCCCATCTAGAGACTGAAATCTTTTTTTTTTTTTTTTTAACAGAGTTTTTATTGTTTTTTATAAGAAGCAGTACAATAAAAAAAGAAAAAACCATTCCAGCATACATACGAAATTTGACATAGATCAATCATTTGATTACAATCAACATTGGGTCAGAAACAGTTATATTTTAGACAAACTTTGATTTCTCACGACTTACCTTCATTACAACGAATGTCAATAATACATGTGACAGTGACACCTATAAATGTGTCTATAAACATCTTTTAAACCCATTGTAGGTCTTGAACAGCTACGCTTATATCGAGATTAGGGATTGTAGTTTCTGTAGCATTTACCCATCTATACAAGGTTTTATCGAATTTTTTGAATTGGTTTTGTGACTGGTAAGTGATTTTGTAAAGTGGGAGCACTGAATTTACCAGTTTTTTCCACTCTCTTATTGAGGGAATTAACGGTAGTTTCCATTTTAAGGTTATAGCTTTTCTGGCATAATGTAGAAGAATTTTAATTAGGATAGATTGATATTTGCTACAGGGTATATCTCCCAAGATCCCTAACAAGCACAGCTGTATATCTAGCATCTAGCATCACTGGTAGTTGTAGAGTATCCCGTATAAAATGAATAACAGATTTCCAATAGTTATTGACTAAAGGGCAGCTCCATACGCAATGAAGAAAGTCAGCATGGGGGGCTTTACACTTAAAGCAACATTTATCATAAGAGGAACTCATTTTAGCTAATCTAAGTGGTGTATAGTAAACTTGGTGAAACCATTTAATATTTGTAATTTTGTCATATGAGGCAATGATATCCTTATTAACCTCCCTGGCGGTAAGCCCGTGCTGAGCACGGGCTATGCCGCGCAGGAGGATTTCTCAGGCCCTGCTGGGCCGATTTGCACACTTTTTTTTTTTTTGCAACACGCAGCTAGCACTTTGCTAGCTGCGTGTGCACTCTGATCGCAGCCGCCACTCTCCGCGCCGCCCCTCCTCCCCCCCCTCCCCCAGACCCCATGCGCTGCCTGGCCAATCAGCGCCAGGCAGCGCTGAGCCCTGGGCTCGCTACATGATTTAAAAAAACCGCTCTGCTGCCCCCTGGCGGTTTTTAATAGACCGCCAGGGGGGTTAAATCCCTCAGCATGTTCTGACCATTTCTCTTGGGATAAATTTGGGTCGAGAGCCGACCAACGGTTTCTCGAGGACAGGACTCTCCTGGCATTTCCGTGGGTGCTTAAAAAATTGTATAAGGTGAATATTTGTTTTGTATGATCTTTTTTTAGGAGACGTTTTTCTAGTTCGAGGGATCAAGGCTTACCCGTTAGCCCAATTTGTGCTTTTAAGGCGTGTCGTAATTGAAAATACCGAAATAGAGCATTTTTGGGTAGACCAAATTCTGAGCGTACAGTATTAAAGTCTTTAAAAGTGCCATTGTCATACAGTTGGGATATATATTTGACATTATGTGTATGCCAAAAGGTAATATCAGGCACTGTGTGTAATTCAGGGAGATTGGGGTTGCCCCATAAGGGAGAACTAAGGGACACATATTTTAGGGGTTCGTCTAGTAATTTTGGCGCTTTTTTGTACATTCGGATGGTATTACAAATGAGGGTTGTTCCTTCTGGACCTCCAAAGACTTTATATCGATAAACCGCACCGCAGATTGACTCATAGGAGCCTGCAATGTCCGCTTCCACCGCTAAACTGGAATTTGATCTGTCGTCGCTAAGCCAGCTTTGAATGGGAATTAGTTGTGCCGCCATGTGATAGATCAGAAAATTAGGTAAGGCCAGGCCTCCTAGAGCAGGAGGGAGTTGAAGTGTAGCTAATGATATGCGCGGTGAGGAGCTGGACCAAATAAATGAAAGTATCATAGCATTAATACGTTTAAAGCGGAATATAACCTTGCATTTCAACTTTGCTCTAAAACATTATTTACAGTATATTATATGCAACCAGCATTTTTTTTTTTTTACTAGACCAGCATTGGAAGGGTTACACACAGCTTTAAAGTTCCTGGAGATTTCTGCAGAAGCATCCAAGCTGACAAAGATACATTTTGTTTACATAAATGTATCTAAGTGTTGAATGTGACTCACTCTCTCAGGAGCTGGAGGACAGCCAAAGAGTGTGTAACATTTCTCAATAGATACATATAACTAAATAGAATGTAACAATCTGAAGTTCTGCATCTCTCTCCAGGAACCTTAAACCTCTGTGTTTAACCCTTCCAATGCTGGTCTAGTAAAAAAAAATGCTTTTTGCATATAATATGCTGTAAATAATGTTTTAGAGCAAAGTTGAAATGCAAGGTTATATTCCACTTTAAATAGGGATTGTTGGATCCAAACTGGAGACATCTGCATAATGTATAGTATTTTGGGGGCTACTACCATTTTAATAATACATATTCTACAAGCTAAATTTAAGGGCAGGAGGCCCATTTTTGTAGTTTTGATTTCACCTGTGTCATAGCTGGATCAAGGTTTGCCTCTATGAAGGATTTTAGATGGCGTCTTTAGATATTTAAATTCCTCCACTACCTGTAGTTGAGAGAGTTTGGATATTCTTTGGAGGTCAAAGGTATCCAGAGGAAAGAAGATTGATTTGGACCAATTGATAGAGAGTCCCGATATTTTATAAAAGGCATTGTATATATTTAAAGTGGCTTCTAAAGAGGGGCCTGGATCTGCCAAATATACCAGCATGTCATCGGCGTATAGGGAGATGCGTTTAACATTGTGTATTTTGAGGCCTTGAATTAGAGGGCTGTGACAAATAGCTTGGGCGAGGGGTTCAATGGCAAAGAGAAGGGGTGAGAGTGGGCATCCCTGCCTCGTACCTCTAGCAATAGAAAAAAGAGGGGAAATCAAAGAGTTAATTCTTATCTTGGCTTTTGGTTTGTTATATAAAATCTGGAACCAATTTTGAAAGACTGGACCAAAACAGAATGCTTTGAGGACTGCTCTTACATATATCCATCCGATTGAGTCAAACGCTTTGTTGGCGTCGACTGATAAAATTACTCTTGAACCAGAGTTTTTGTGTGGGAATTGTAAATTTGAAAATAGTCACCTAATATTGAGCCTGGTAGAGCGAGTGGGGATAAAACCAGTTTGGTCTGGGTGTATAATGGAGGTAATGCAGTTATTAAGTCTAGAGGCCAGAATTTTAGTGAGAATTTTTATATCAGTGTTAATAAGTGATATTGGGCGATATGAATCACACGAGGTAGGGTCTTTGTTAGGTTTAAGAATTAAAGTAATTAAAGCTTCGTACATAGTATCAGAGAGAGAGCCAGTGTCGTATATGTGTTGAAATAAAGATACTAGGTGGGGAATTATGGAGGACTTATTTTTTGCATACCATTCAATAGGTATACCGTCCGGACCTGGGGCTTTGTTATGTTTAAAAGAAGAGATGGTTATACTTATTTGAGACTGAAATCCTTGCCCATTCTTCTTTGCAAAACAGCTCCAGCTCAGTCAGATTAGATGGACAGCATTTGTGAACAGCAGTTTTCAGACAGATCTTGCCACAGATTCTCAATTGGATTTAGATCTGGACTTTGACTGGGCCATTCTAACACATGGATATGTTTTGTTTTAAACCATTCCATTGTTGCAATGGCTTTATGTTTAGGGCCCTTGTCCTGCTGGAAGGTGAACCTCCGCCCCAGTCTCAAGTCTTTTGCAGACTCCAAGAGGTTTTCTTCCAAGATTGCCCGGTATTTGGCTCCATCCATCTTCCCATCAACTCTGACCAGTTTCCCTCTCCCTGCTGAAGAGAAGCACCCCCACTGAGCATGATGCTGCCACCACCACCATATTTGACAGTGAGGATGGTGTGTTCAGAGTGATGTGCTGTGTTAGTTTTCCACCACACATAGCCTTTTGCATTTTGGCCAAAAAGTTCCATTTTGGTCTCATCTGACCAGAGCACCTTCTTCCACATGTTTGCTGTGTCCCCCACATGGCTTGTGGCAAACTGCAAAAGAGACTTCTTATGCTTTTCTGTTAACAATGGCTTTCTTTTTTGCCACTCTTCCATAAAGGCCAACTTTGTGCAGTGCACGACTAATAGTTGCCCAATGGACAGATTCCCCCACCTGAGCTGTAGATCTCTGCAGCTCGTCCAGAGTCACCATGGGGCTCTTGACTGCATTTCTGATCAGCGCTCTCCTTGTTCGGCCTGTGAGTTTAGGTGGACGGCCTTGTCTTGGTAGGTTTACAGTTGTGCCATACTCCTTCCATTTCTGAATGATAGCTTGAACAGTGCTCTGTGGGATGTTCAAGGCTTTGGAAATCTTTTTGCAGTCTAAGCCTGCTTTAAATTTCTCAACTTTTATCCCTGACCTGTCTGGTGTGTTCTTAGGACTTCATGGTTGTTGCTCCCAATATTTTCTTAAACATACATATATCCAGGCACATTGCCTCTAGTTAGGACATTAAATAAATTATTAGGGAAAGGGAGGTGCTGAAGGGGGTGTGGCTAGAAACAGCAAAAAACAATTAACCCTTCGCACACTCACATGCAAATGTTCAAACAAATGCATTCACAGATTTACTCCTCCAGGCACAACAGTTATCCCTACAGCTAAATTAAAAGCCAGGGTTTTAGTTCACAGAAGAATGCATTCCTATGCTTAGTCACCTATACTGTGTAGAAGTACCCAGGTAAACATAGGTGTCCTAACTCTGGCCCTGTAACATGCATAGTGCAGACATGCAAACACCCCTGTGGCTAGGGTCCAATTCGGTGCACTCCCCCCTTCCCCTGTATGTTTGTCAGCATGCAGACAGCTTATGCTGGTGTATGCGCATGGTGCACATGGACACATAACGTTAGCTCCCTTGTGCGATTGGTAAGATGCACTGTCTTTCCCAGGAAAGGAAGTTAGGATGTGTGCTCCTAATCCATTGATAGGTTTGATGCAATGAATGTGTTTGCATGTCTGCACTATGCATGTTACAGGGCCAGAGTTAGGACACCTATGTTTACCTGGGTACTTCTACGCAGTATAGGTGACTAAGCATAAGAATGCATTCTTCTGTGAACTAAAACCCTGGCTTTTAATTTAGCTGTAGGGATAACTGTTGTGCCTGGAGGAGTAAATCTGTGAATGCATTTGTTTGAACATTTGCATGTGAGTGTGCGAAGGGTTAATTGTTTTTTTGCTGTTTCTAGCCACACCCCCTTCAGCACCTCCCTTTCCCTAATAATTTATTTAATGTCCTAACTAGAGGCGATGTGCCTGGATATATGTATGTTTATTCTTATCATTGACCCCTGTGGCTAGGGTCCAATTCGGTGCACTCCCCCCTTCCCCTGTATGTTTGTCAGCATGCAGACAGCTTATGCTGGTGTATGCGCATGGTGCACATGGACACATAACGTTAGCTCCCTTGTGCGATTGGTAAGATGCACTGTCTTTCCCAGGAGAGGAAGTTAGGATGTGTGCTCCTAATCCATTGATAGGTTTGATGCAATGAATGTGTTTGCATGTCTGCACTATGCATGTTACAGGGCCAGAGTTAGGACACCTATGTTTACCTGGGTACTTCTACGCAGTATAGGTGACTAAAGCATAAGAATGCATTCTTCTGTGAACTAAAACCCTGGCTTTTAATTTAGCTGTAGGGATAACTGTTGTGCCTGGAGGAGTAAATCTGTGAATGCATTTGTTTGAACATTTGCATGTGAGTGTGCGAAGGGTTAATTGTTTTTTCCAATATTTTCTTAGACAACTTCTGAGGCCGCCACAGAGCAGCTGTATTTGTACTGAAAGATTACACACAGGTGCACTCTATTTAGTCATAAGCACTCATCAAGCAATGTCTATGGGCAACTGACTGCACTCAGACCAATGGGGGCTGAATAATTATGCACACCCCACTTTGCAGTTATTTGTAAAAAATGTTTGGAATCATTTATGATTTTCGTTTCACTTCTCACGAGTACACCACTTTTTATTGGTCTTTCACGTGGAATTCCAATAACATTGATTCATGTTTGTGGCAGTAATATGACAAAATGTGGAAAACTTCAAGGGGGCAGAATACTTTTGCAAACCATTGTATTTGGCAGCACGGTGGCGTAGTGGTTAGCGCTCTTGCCTTGCAATGCTGGGTGCCCGGTTCGAATACCAGCCAGGTCCACATCTGCAAGGAGATTGTATGTTCTCCCCGTGTCTGAGTGGGTTTCCTCCAGGTACTCCGGTTTCCTCCCACATCCCAAAAACATACAGATAAGTTAATTGGCTTCCCCCTAAATTGGCCCTAGACTAGGATACATACGCTACATAATACATACATAGACATAGGACTGTGGTAGGAATTAGATTGTGAGCCCCTCAGAGGGACAGTTAAGTGACAAGACAATGTATACTCATGTATACTGTATCTAGGACTACACCCAAACAAGTGATCATCTATTCAGTAAGAAAACAAGTTACAAAATATGTGAAAATGTTATAAACAGGCATTGAGCTTCAGAGGCAATGCACCGACAGGTATTTAACTGATAATCAGCGGTGTCGAGCTCAAATACAAAGTGGTCCGAAATTGTACCTAGTCGCGGGCCAATTTTGATGTCTACTGGGCACCATCCTCCTTTATAAAGTTCCCAGGAGCCACCCTCCCTCCCCTATACAGTTTCCTGGTGTTTAGAGCTTTCCCCCCTCCCTCCCCCATATGGCTTCCCTGGTGATCTAGGGCTTCACCTCCAATATAGCTTCCCCGGTGGTCTATAGTGGGCCAAACATAATGCAAAATGGGGAAACCACTTGAGGGCCAAATTTAATGGCTCTGAGGGCCAGGTTTGGCCCGCGGGCCGGAGTTTGACTTGTATGCACTAGATGCATACACACTATTATATGGCTGACTTGCCAACTCTGTTTTGTGTAAACAAGGTTTTTAAACTTTAAACAGATTTCCTAGTAATCCATATTTTTATTAGTACTGTATACGTCCGAACTCCACAAACTTATTTCCTTTAGAATGGAGCTGCTGCTGACTTTAGGAAAAAGTCGCCCTGTGTAATACAATGTAACTATGGAAAGATGGATATCATTTTAAAGCTCTCTTTCCCCTCTTTCTGACGACCACTAAATCGTCCCCCTACGCCTTTTAGTTTTCTCTATTTTCGCTATCAAAATCGCAGCCGCTGCAATTTCAATCACGAAAATAGCGAAAAATAAAAGGTGTAGGGTGGCGATTTATATATCATTGGAAAGAGGAGAAACAGAGCTTTTAAATGATATGCATCTTTTCGTAGTTTCTGCACTGCTCGGAGTCCCTTTAAAATAAAGTTTCTGATAAATTTGCATATACACTTGATACCTTGGTAAAATTATTTCTAGATATTCATTCACTGGTTGTGTATTGGCAGGCAGCGCTAATAATACCTGTATTAGATAACAGTGAGATAAGATATCCTACTCACTGCATCCAACTACTTTAGCCTGCAACTGCGCAGATGCACTGAGGTTAGTTACCTCATTTATAGTAATGGTTCCTATTGCCCTGCAAAAACATTACGTTTCAGGTCCGCAGGGAGCAACGGTCTGGAAAATTAGGGCCTGCAGCACTTTTTCGATCCAGGGACCAGAACATAGGTAACATATCCGGACGGACGGATGGATGTTTACAGTCCCATAGATTAACATTGGATCCATTCGCGTCTGTTCCGTTTGTACAGTATACGGTCCAGTTCCGATCGGCAAAAAAACGCGAATGTGAACCGGGCCTAACTGGCACAACAATGCAAGCTACAGCCTGTATGTAATCTGTCAATTTCAAGTCACATAGCTAGAAACAAAGAAATGCCAGGTCTTACATAGAGATCAGAACACTCACTTGGGTAGAGGGAGCTCTGGAATGTGGTCTATCCTCACAAGCTGCCGAATACGGAAGCGGCACAAATGCTGCAGGGACTTCACATTGCTGAAGCGGGATACAGGGTATAACAGCTGTACTGGGGTAGGAGGGAGGCCTGAAAGAAAGAATGCACAAAATGCTTCACCGTTACCAAACTATTGTTTGGATTTAGAGACATAGAGCAATTGCAATCTGCATGTTGTTCAATAACTATAGTAACTTCTTACTGTCAATCAGCAGTAGTGTTCAGACATCTGTGGATTAAAGACGCACTGTAGTGACATTTAGTAGAATGCAGTGAATTATTTAGGATACCCACTTTTATGGTAATTTCCCTGGTTTCAGCATCAGAATCACTTTCTATATCTACATATTGCTGTATATATGTAACCCCTCCACCCTCCCAGTGATGCTCAGCCTATGCGGAATTCACCTCCCAGAGCATTCTAGGAGACTAGACATTATTTTTACTGGTTTCAGAAATCTCAGAAAGTAACCATTCCACAGAGCTGCACCTAACATGACTAAAGCTGGCCATACACTGGCCCGATTTGCCGCCGTTCGACAGCAGATTCGATCACTGGGATCGAATCTGCTGCCAATCGTTCGCGCTAAATGCACCCGCCGATCCGATTTCCTCCCGAAATCGTATCGGTCCGTCTATCGCACCGTGCGGGAAATTACCGTAGATCGCCCGCGGGTAGGGAGCGCGCCGCTAGCGGCGGCCGATCCGATACAGGTATACATTACCTGACGCTGGCTCCCGGGCATCTTCTCCGCGCTGCACCGCTCTGTTCCTGCTCCATCCCAGCGTACATTAACTTCCTGTGTCACTCCAGTGACCAGGAAGTTCAAATAGAGGGCACTTTATTTGAACTTCCTGGTCACGGAGTGACACAGTGTACGCTGGGATGCGGTGCGGTGCAGGATGCTGGGATGTGGTGCAGCGCGGAGAAGAGGACCCGAAGCCAGCTTCAGGTAATGTATACGGGGGGGGGGGGGGGGGGGGAGACACACAGGCGGCAGGAGCAGCTCAACAGATTCTGATCGGTTTCAGGCTGAAATCGATTCACAATCTGTTTGCAGTAAAGGCAGCCATACGATCCCTCTCTGATCAGATTCGATCAGATAGGGATCTGTCAGTTGATCGATCTAATGGCAAATCGACCAGTGTATGGCCACCTTAAAGATGACACCACCTATGATAAATTTCAGAATGTAAATCACGGTGAGAAAAGATTTTACAATGAGCAAACATTGACTAATTTATTTATTACGTTATTTTTATTTCAGTTCTTCATTAACACACTTTCCACAAGGTCATGCTGAAAAAGTCAAAGAACAATCTGAGGCAAAGGTTCCACCCCTTCTCCTCCTCAGCCTTTCCAATGGCCAATAAATTGGTCATGATATTTTTCTCTTAGCAGAGGCCATGACCGGAATATTGTCATTTTGTAAAGATGTATTTAATGGCTATAAATTTGTTTGCACATTATAATATAGGTGTTTTATTTGGGATGGTCAGTGAGAGGTGAAGAATTCTGAGATGATGCTGAATTATGCAAATTAAGGCAGCTTGAACATGGACACAATTCAACTTTGGTGGGATTCAATTGGGTCGTTTTCAAGCTGCATGAATTGAGATAATCCTGCATCAACTCGGAATTGCATCTCATTGACTATTTTTATATTGATAAATGGGGACTACCCATGTTATTTCCATTTGATGGTACACAAAAAACACACTATTAATATCTCAGTTTCTGGCATAGCCAAAATATTTATTTAGGCATATGCTTGTGAGGCAGCCACTAGAGCGCACTCAGAAGGCAGTAGCAGTGTTAGGGAGTCTTGCCCAAAGAACTCCTCACTGAATAGGTGCAGGATTACTGAATAGGAAGAGCCGAGATATGAACCCAAGTCTCCTACGCCAGAGGCAGATCCCTTAACCATTACACTATCCAGCCACATGGC
Source organism: Hyperolius riggenbachi (assembly GCF_040937935.1). Taxonomy (NCBI): domain Eukaryota; kingdom Metazoa; phylum Chordata; class Amphibia; order Anura; family Hyperoliidae; genus Hyperolius; species Hyperolius riggenbachi. The sequence goes on along the minus strand of NC_090657.1, from coordinate 107,948,858 downwards.
TACAAGCCATTTACCATAGTGAAAACTTGTTAGCGATTTCATCAGCGTTTTCTGGTGTTTTGCAAAAAGTTCATAGCGTTTTGTGAGCGATAGCGATTTGCAATATGATTGGTTAATTCAAAAAAAAATTTTAACCAAATTTAGCCAATGTTAGATTTTTTTTTTTTTTTTAAGCTATTAAAGGGGACTGTATGAGTGGCAGCATCACATACTTCAAACAATAAATTAATAATGATAATACTAATAAGTACTCACACAGAAACAATAGTGGTAGTTTACTCAACTTTTATTTTCTTTTTGCTTTTTTAATGTTTAGCACCTTTTCTTTTCTTTTTTTGAGAAAAACAACCTAAAATACAACTTTGTATCTGTATGAAGCACACATAACCCACAGTATTTTTGGAGTGATGTATTCTGTGTACAGAGCCTGCAGCTCTGTAGCACTTCCGACCATCCAGCAGACGTCACCAGGAATTAGGAGACTGATTAAGGCCTTCTGGGTAGCGTTTCAGACAAGCAAAACGCTAACTAAATCGCTCTGTGTACGTTTTGACCAGCGATTAGGCCAGATTTTATATACTTTACATTGCAGAAACGCTAACGCTAAAAATGCAGCATGTCCTGCGTTTTGGTAAATGCAATCGCTCCAGTGGAATTTGGCCCATCCATGAACATTAGCTGAGTGTTTAGGGAAATCGCTAGCGGTTTGAATCGCTCACTAAACGCTCACAAAATCGCTCCAGTGGGTTCCAGGCCTAACAGTGATATATTGCAGAAAAGCAGGCAAGTGTACTCAGGCCCTTACTTTTGTACCAAACTACAAATTCAGAAACAGATTTTGAAAGTGCCTGTGTAAAGTAGCGTACTTCCGTGCATGTTTGCAGCAACATAAATGACTGATACACATTGCTGAAAAATGCACAGAAGCATGCAAGTGTACTCGGGGCCTACACGCTACATTTTTGTTACTGTAGGGTTAAAAAGTTGACATCAGCCAGCTGCTCCAATCCTTTCATTAGAGTTGGCTGCTGGGTGGAGAATCTGAACTGCAGGATGGCAATCGCGAGAATGTCCTTCTCTCCCCTTCCCATAGCAAACAGCGCATCAGCAGCACCCATGTATTACATGACTGCTGGGTCATTTGACTTTCCATCCCATTGGCCCAACTACACTTCACAAAAGACTGCTCCTGCTGGCTGACGTCACCAGCCTTGCCATAAGAATATAGCCCTGCCATAAGAACATTAAAAAAGTAATTGTGCCTCCTTTTACATACTGGTTTGCATCACAGGTGTACATAGTAAATTATGGGGCTTTGATTGGTCTGATGTGCTCTGAAACATGTTAGCCATCTTAGCTGATGCCTTAATAAATATGTGGTTGTTTGACCTAACATGTAACCACCTTCTCATAAATCAGTGTATACAGATTTGTAGGAGTACCTAGCAGACTGCAGGAATGTCCTGCTTACATCGCACAGACTTCTACTGAGTGGTATAATTTCCTCCCTGAGCCTATGTCAGGCCAACTTTATGGGTCCTGCTCCATAGATCACATGTGGAAAGGAAGGTCAGCACTTTACACAGGATCAGACACTAGCATATAAAGGGCAATAATGTGTTTTATTAAAGCTATGAGAGGATTAGGAAAAATTAGAATCTATTACATAGGATTTGTGAACCGCAATTTTCAAAGCATAATTGCAGAATCTAATGAAAGCAATGTCATAAGATATTGGATTTCAGCCTGACCACAATGAAAGCTGTATAGGTACTTTTGTGTCGGATATCATAAAAGTTTTGATTCATTTGTAAAGAATTACAGATTAAAGTGCTATGATGTCCATGCACTGATGTGGCAGCACTGCCAATGAGAGGATGGTGGATTCTCCATTCCGTCATTAGTCACTCTGCATCACATGCTGACCATTACGGTTGCCCCCCCAGTAAGGCAGCCACAGACCTGCCATTATAATGAGCAGCCAGTGATACAACAATGGCACACATGGGATAAATGTTCCAGGAAATGAGAGCAGACAATTCATAAGGGCATGTGTATCCGTTGAAACACTGACCTGGCACCCGCGACCGTAGAAAATATAGGAACTTCCCATTTTTCGAGTGCATAATTGCTCGTTTAATGAATTCCACCACAGACTGGCAACGATCCTCAAACTTGGGATGGCACCAGAGACTAAATGTACCTGAAAAAGAAAAAAACATTCAAAACATGAAGATGGCAAAAACATTCAAAACATGAAGATAGCAATTGTCTCACCGTCGCTCCCCCGCCTCCTGTATAGCGCCCCCCCCCCCGCCTCTGTAAGCTTCCTCCAATCGGCTTACGGAGGCAGGGAGGGAAGGGACAGAGGCAGAGAGCCGTTCTATACAGGAGGCGGGGGAGTGGCGGTGAGTGGCAGCCAAAAAGTAAACAGCCGACTAGCAACAATCTGCGTGAAGCTAGCCTAGCGGTTTTTATAATGGGGGACAGCGGTGTACGGGCGGAGACTGGGGGCACACTGTAAGGACACAGATGCTGGTGATTGTATGCAGAATGTGCCTCTGTGTCCTAATATTGATGTCACAATCCCACCTCCAGTTCTCTTTAAAGCTGCAAGGATCGGTGGGGTCTAAGCAATTAATGTCAGACACTCAGCCCCCCACTTGGCAAAGCCACTGTAGCACTTTTTGTTCTAAAGTGGCACTTTTTTCCTGAAATATTCCAAAACTCTGGCCATCCCCATCTATATTGCCGTGGCCCACACCCAGTTTTGCAGCTGTGGCTTAATTGGTGGCTTAGAAGCTGGGAGTGGGCCACAGCAAAGCAGATTAGGGAGGTCAGAGCTTTGGAAGACTCCTCACAAAAAAAGGCCACAACTGTCTTGCCGATGGAAGGGGCAGAGCTTCACCTGTCTAATGAATTAAGCGCCAGCGGGTGAATTATTAACCAAGACCCACCAATCCCGGCAGCCTTACATGACAGGCTCTGTCTTTTTCACTGGAGTGGTCTTTCAAGGACCACTATGGCAAAAAAAATGGTAACATTTGAAATACATGCACGCATTTAAGAAGTACTTTTCTTCCAGAGTAAAATGAGCCATAAATTACTTTACCCACTTTACTCACTTACAGTACGTAGTAGAAATCTGACAGAACCGACAGGTTTTGGTTTAGTTCATATCTTCATAGGGGATTTTCATCATAGCCTTTCTTCTTTATGAAGACACTCACTGAAAAGGATTTATATAAAGATGCTGGACAGCCTCCCTGCTCGCTACCAAAGTTTTTAGCAGTTGGACAGAGCAACAGCGATTCACTAAATGCTTTTGAAAATAAAAGAAAACCCTGAGAATTCCCCATGCGGAGATAGTCCAACACCTGTTGGTTCTGTCAGATTTCTGCTACCTACTGAAAGTGACAGCATAATAGTAGAAAATTCATTTATGGCTCATTTTACTGTGGAAGAAATGTACTACTATTTGTATGCGTTTACATGTATTTTAAAATGTTACACATTTTCGCAATAGTGGTCCTTTAAGCCTTATAAAGACCTTGCTAATTAACTACCCTGCAAAATTCCCTATAGCGATATATGTCAGTATGTTAATCTCTATAAGGTAAAGAGGGATAGGAACAAGCCAGTCCATGGCAGGACACTTTATGAACTATCCCATGAGTATAGGAGCATCTCTCATGTAACAGTATACTACAAGTTTTTATTACATAGTGAACTCCACTCAGGGATTCTCAGTTTCTCAGCATGGGAAGCTCCCTTCCCCCTCAGACAAGCTAAAATTGAGAGCAGAGAGCTGTCTGACTATTAAACAAAGCACACACACACAGCCTGCACGGGGCGTGGAGGGGGCATGCATAACTTCTCCCTATCACAGCAGAGGCAGCACATTCCTCTCTGGCTCGACAAGGCTTGACAAGGAAAAGAAGATTAGATATATTACAAAGACAGTGGAACTAGAAAAGGATGCAGTAATCCAGACCACATTAGAACAGGTATAGGAACTTATAGGATAGACGAAATAAGGCTGAAAGTTTTGTTACAAAGTCTCTTTAAAGGACGGCTGAAGTGAGAAGAATATGGAGGCTGCTATATGTATTTCCTTTTAAACAATACCAGTTGCCCAACAGCCCTGCGGATCTATTTGCCTGCAGTGGTGTCTGAATAACAGCAAAAACAAGCATGCAGCTATTCTTGTCAGATCTGACAATGTCAGAAACACCTTAACTGCATATGTATGTTCAGGGTCTGTGGCTAAAAGTATTAGAGGCAGAGGATCAGCAGTATAACCAGGCAAATGGTGTTGCTTAAAAGGAAATACATATAGCAGACTCCATATCCCTCTTGCTTCAGTTCTCCTGTAAATAGACTCCCACGTGAGGTTCTTTGATGGATTAGCAATTGTCACACCTAGAAAGCCAGGAAACAAGCAGTCAACTCTCAGGCCTGTAGATGGCAGCAATGGTTTAAACCCTCATGACTGACACAGATGTAACAGATGGCTGGCTTGATGGCTTTTGGCACAGACAGTTCATTTTGGTGCAGAGATGCCAGCAGTCAAACCGTAATCCCAATTCCCTAGTTAACTTTCTGTGCCCCCTAGCTGAACCCTAATTCCCTAAGATGTGATTAACATTAACCTACACAACCACCTAAAACTGGTTACCCTCAGAAAATCTCTGTTCGACTACCTTTCGGTGTCAGTAGTGAACCCAAAAATGCTAATAAAAAAAAATTCCTGGTGTGTTCGACTCTGCATGTTCTCTTCCTATGACTAGTAAAACAGTAGTTAGTTCAGACGCTCCACACTCTCAAGACGCTCCATGTAATCTCTTTAAAGGGAACCAGAGACGAAGCACCCTCATGTATTTCACCATATATATCAGTGGGAACATTAGAGAAAACACCTACCTTGCTTTCTGTTTCATTCTGCACTGCACAGCTTGCTTCTAATCAGCCCTGATAAAATCGCCGACTGAGCACTCAGTCTGGCTTTGCTCAGGAATTTTTATAGCTTAGTCTGTGTTCTCACATGTCTTCAAGTTCAAGCCTGCCCCCTGCTGGCTCTGCCCAGGAATCATTATAGCTGAGTCATTGTAGCAAAGCCAGAGTGAATGCTCAGTCGGGGATTTTATCAGGTCTGATAAGAAACAAGCTTTGCAGTGCAGAATAAAACAGAGAGCAGGGTAGGTGTTTTCTCTAATGTCCCCACTGGTAAAATACATAAGGGTGCTTCATCTCTGGTTCACTTTAAGCCTGATACACACCATGCAATTTCCCAGATAGATAATTTCCGACAGATCCGATTGGATTTCCGATGGTTTTTCTGATCACTTCTATGCAAATCGATCAGAAAACCGATCGGAAATCAGATCGGACCTGCCGGAAATTATCTATTCCACCCATCTGACGGAAAATTGCATGGTGTGTCCCAGGCTTTAGACTGGACTGTCGTACCTGGTGAAATATTGCATTAGTGCAAGTTTGTTTTATTTTTTGGCAACGAACATGCTGAATCTGTATACACAACTATACCATTAAAAAAAGTTACAATTAGCACGTCATGGCTGGCTGAGACGCTAGTGCCACCTTATAGCAGAGATTTTTTTTCTGGGATAGTAGCTTTAAAGGGAACCTAAACTGAGAAGGATATGGATTTTTCTTTTAAAATAATACCAGTTGCCTGACTCTACTGCTGATCCTGTGTCTCTAATACTTTTAGAGACACAAGCATGCAGATCAGGTGCTCTGACTTTAGTCAGACTGGATTAGCTGCATGCTTGTTTCAGGTGTGTGATTCAGCCACTACTGCAGCCAAAGAGATCAGCAGGATAGCCAGGCAACTGGTATTGTTTAAAAGGAAACATCCATATCCCTCTTAGTTATGGTTCTCTTTAAAGCTGTAAGGAATCTTTTAGAGCTAAGTAGAAATGCTGACTTTTAGACCATTTTAGGTGGGATTATACTCGCAAAACAAACAACAACAAAAAAATCTTCTTTTAGTTGCATAAAAGAACATTTGAAAGTATTCCGTGTGTAAATTAGTTTGTTTTCACTGCAGAAAGCAGCGAAGCTTGATTATCTATAGTCATCGGCAAAGGCAAGAATCTCAGTCTTCACTCTGCCCACCTACTTTTCTGTTGAAGTGACTCAGCTGTTGCCAGGGCGATGTGCCTTTTCAATAGAGGTAAGGGGGCAGAGTGAAGACACAGGCACAAGGAAATTCTTGCCTTTGCTGATCACCAAAGATGAGCAACCTTTTACTGCTCTCTGCAGTGAAAATAAATTACACACAGGAAATGCTTTAAAATGTTCTTTTATGTAACCAAGAGTAGTTATTGAAATGTTAGCTTAGGGAGTATAATCCCACTTTAACAAACAAGAAACAAAACACAAATTGAAAGATCTAAAATATTTCTTCAGTGGAGACATTTACTGGTAGGTACATACTTTTTGTAATTTATAAGGGGTGCACATGGGAAACACTCAGTACTAATATTAATACAGTCAGGCTAATGAGAAACCAACTTTTGTGAAAGTGTCTGTTATTGCACAGTTTTTATATGTTTTTCACCAAACGTCATAAATTTTGTTGAGGTTTGGGAAACTACCAGCTGAACCAGTTGCCTTCTTACAGCAACCAAGCTGATCCACCCCCTCTAGTCACATATGCGGTGGGGGATTGTTTGAGGGCCGCTGAAGCTACACCTCCCAGCTAACAGCCAATCAGGGCTTCAGACTGGGAAAGGGAGGCAGGGTGTGAAGAGGCAGCTGAATATTGTTAAGCTGTGAATGCTCAGTTTGTGCAAACAACTTTTTATTTGCAAAGGTTTTTTTGTTTTTGTTTTTTTTATAAATTTCTAAAAAATAGTCTTACTAAATGCATTTAAACTCATGCATGAATTAAGTAGGGCTTTAACATAACAGCAAAATCCATAACAGTGTTTAATCCTTAGAGCGACAGACATTTGTTACAAGAGCTTCACATCAGCACTAGCTAGGTTTGTATTGTGTTTATTATTGTCTTGTCCAAATCTACATATACCAAAGCCCAGATTAGTCAGTAGGATTATTTTTGAGGTGCAAATAAATATATGAGATAATTTGAGAATTATGCTATTCTGATAAAGCATTACATTATTATGAAAATCTATTGGAAAACGGTCTTATCAAATCTTGCAGTAACAACATTTCATTGGTCCATATTCAAGCTGCATAGATGTGGAGTAAAATTTGTATAACTCTGCATTAACTTACAATTATTTGCATATTTCAAGGGCTGTGGAGTCTGTACAAAAAACACCCCACTCAGTTTATGAAACCACCAACCCAAAACCAAGAAGTACCAAAAAAGTGCTCCAACTCCACACCCCTGGTTGGCACTGAGCCAAAACTGCCTTTTCGACGTCTGTGGCTCAAGAATGTGGGGAAACTAAAGTCTATAGATGTCCGTGGCATATGGATGCGAAGATATGAAACACTTTGGCGGCAGTCTAAGCCAGCCAATGGGGAAGTAGTCTCCCTCCGAACTGGCTGGAAGTAATGTGTTTGGGTGGTCCAATTGTCAAGCCCCATATGTAATAAACAGTAATTATGTGAACATTAGTGTGAAGTTACACGTGGTCACCTCGATAGTGCTCCATGCGCGTGTGATGAGTGATGCCCTGTGAGCGGAAGCTCAAGCTCAGAATATAGCGGGGGTCAGAGCTGTCTCGTACAAGAAATGAGCCATCGGGTTTCCCTTTCAGTTTCATCTCTGCGTCTTCCCAGTTCATGGGACCCCAGTACCAGCCGCACTGCAGAAGAAAGACACGACCGTTAAAATCACCAAGCAAGTACCATATTAAAATGCCACGATGAAACGCCCTTTACCTTTTCTAGCTCTCGCAAGCTAGCGGCAAAACTACTAGGATCCTGCCGCAAGATGGGACACTGTAATGGCTGCACAAGAGGAACAGGGGTGCACTCAGGTGGCCGAAGGGGAACTAATCTTGGCAGGGGATCTGAAATAGGAGGAATCACAATGAACACACTGCAGTACCAATACTGAAAATTAATTATGATCATTTATTTCTATTATCTACATTGTAGGCTCCATGCATAAACATTCATAAGACACGTGAAAAAAAAAATTCTAGTTGGCCTAATACTACATGTGAAAACCACATTCAAGGCAATAATAATAATAATCTGTAACGTCAAAACGTCCCCTGGGGGGTACTCACCTCGGGTGGGGGAAGCCTCCGGATCCTAATGAGGCTTCCCACGCCGTCCTCTGTCCCTCGGGTCTCGCTGCAGCCCTCCGTGAAAGATGACGTCAATATTTACCTTCCCGGCTCCTGCGCAGGCGCTCTGACGGCTGTCGGCTCCGAAATAGGCGGAAATACCCGATCGCCGTCGGGTCTGCTCTACTGCGCAGGCGCAAGTCTCCGGCGCCTGCGCAGTAGAGCGGACCCGACTGAGATCGGGTATTTCCGCCTACTTCGGAGCCGAAAGCAGCCACAGCGCCCCCGCTGGAGCCTGCAAAGGTAAATATTGAATTTACAGTCGGGTCTGTCGCCGGCTGTTCAGAGGGCTGCAGCGAGACCCCCGTGGGACAGAGGACGGCGTGGGAAGCCTCATTAGGATCCGGAGGCTTCCCCCACCCGAGGTGAGTACCCCCCAGGGGATGTTTCTGATGTTACAGAGTCTCTTTAAAAAAAAAAAAAATCTACTTACCCGGGGCTTCATCCAGCCCCTGGCAGCCGATTTGATCATCGCCGCAGCTTCGGTGTCCCGGGATCCCCTCCATTGGAGATGCCGACCTCGCCACGTCTGCACCTGTGTGTGGCCACGCTGCTCCCAGCCACTGGAGCACAAGCGGTGCGGCCGCGCAGGTGCAGAAGATGTGAACCTTAAAAGGGGACTGAAGTAAGAGGTATACGGAAGCTGCCATATTTATTTCCTTTTAATCAATACCAGTTGCCTGGCAGCCCTACATGTCTATTTCTCTGCAGTAGTATCTGAATAACACCAGAAACAAGCATGCAGCTAGTCTTGTCAGATCTGACTTTAAAGCCTCATCTACACAGGTAGATGAGGCTGCGATCCGGCGGCTCGACTAGCCGCCAGATCGCCTCTTCCGCGTGCCCGCTGCGTCCTCGCTCTCCGTGCGTGCACCACATTCGATTCCCCGCTCGTCCCCACCGGCGCCGCTTATCTTCCGCTCGATTCCCTGCCATATTCCCCTCGCGGAGAGCGAGCAGGGAATTGGCGGTGTGGAGATCCGTCCTGTCGGATCTTATCAATCGAGCCGCATCAGCGGCTCGATTGATAAGGAGCATCGCGGCCGCATCTACTCGTGTAGATGCGGCTTTAAGTCTGAAACACCTGATTTGCTGCATGCTGGTTCAGGGGCTATGGCTAATAGTATTAGAGGCAGAATATCAGCAGGGCTGCCAGGCAACTGGTATTGCTTAAAAGGAAATAGACATGGCAGCCTCCATATACCTCTCTCTTCAGTTCCCCTTTAAGTGAAAATAAACTGAAACGTCGATAGCCTTAAAGAGACATTGAAGCGAGAATAAATCTCGCTTCAGTGCTTATATTCTTCAGCAGGGGCATGTGTGCCCCTGCTAAAACGCCGCTATCCCGCGGCTAAACGGTGGTCCTTTACCTCCCAAATCCCCTCCGTGCAGCGCGGGGATCACTTCCGCATTGAGGCATGGCTAATGGCCGCAGCCCTGCCTCACGTGCGTCTCAGCGCGTATCTCTGCCTCTCCCACGCCCCTCTCAGTCTTCCTTCGCTGAGAGGGGCGGGGGAGAGGCGGCGATGCGCCGCTGATAGACGGCACTGAGAAGCAGGGCTGCAGCCGTTAGCCCTGCCTCAACAACAGCAAAATCTACGACCAAGTTGGTCGTAGATTTTGCAGGGGGGATTTGGGGGGTAAGGGACCCCCGTTTAGCCGCGGGATAGCGGTGTTTTAGCAGCACACATGCCCCTGCTGAATATAAGCACTGAAGCGAGATTTATTCTCGCTTCAGTGTCTCTTTAAAGAGACTCTGAAGCGACTTTTAAAACCGCTTTTTACCTTATATTCTACATGGGCATGTTTGCCCCTGCTAAAACGCCGCTCTCCCGTGACAGAACGATGGGGGTTTACCCCCAAATCCCCTCCGTAAGTGCCCGGGTAGCGCTTCCTGCATGAGGCAGGGCTAACGGCCGCAGCCCTGCCTCTCAGCGCGTCTATCAGCGCTGATCGCCGCCTCTCCCCGCCCCTCTCAGTCTTCCTTCACTGAGAGGGGCGGGGGAGAGGCGGAGATCCGCCGCTGATAGACGCGCTGAGAGGCAGAGCTACAGCCGAAAGCTCTGCCTCCAGGAGCAGCAAAATCTTTGGCCAAGTTTGTCGTGGATTTTGCAGGGGGGGTTTTGGGGAGTAAAGACCCCTCGTTCTGCCGCGGGAGAGCAGCGTTTTAGCAGGGGCAAACATGCCGATGTAGAATAGAAGGTAAAAAGCTGTTTTAAAAGTCCCTTCAGAGTCTCTTTAAAGTGGATCCGAGATAAACTTTTACTCATTGCATAATTGTGTTCCTTTCATATAGTTTATAGGGCATTCCTCAAGCCAAATATTTTTTTGTTTTGTTTTTTGTTTTAATACTCTAATTCCCTATAAACTAAAGAAGCCTTGCCCACAGCTTCTCCAGAGTGCCTTGGCACTCTGCCTTAGTAGCAAGGGCTTATGGGAGCTCAGTCTAGGCAGGAGGAGGCGGTTACTAGCCAGAGATTTCAGAGGCAGAGCGGAGGAGGAGAGGGGAGTGAAGTTTTCACAGGCTGAAGCCTGGAGATACAGATCAGCTTGCCTGTGTGTAATGTGACAAACAGAACATGGCCGCTCTCCTTGTATCACAGGAATAAATAATCAAACTGTTGAAATTGTTTGCAGCTAAATTTGCTGTGTAAACTATCTAAACTTTAGATAAGATATATAGACAAGTTACTTGTTCTAGTTAGTTTTTCATCTCTGATCCGCTTTAAGTTTTATGTTAGGTTTAAAGAGACTCTGTAACAACAAAAACCTCCCCTGGGGGGTACTCACCTCGGGTGGGGGAAGCCTCCGGATCCTAATGAGGCTTCCCACGCCGTACTCTGTCCCACGGGGGTCTCGCCGCAGCCCTCCGAACAGCCGGCGACTGTGCCGACTGTCAGTTCAATATTAACCTTTGCTGGCTCCAGCGGGGGCGCTGTGGCGACTTTCGCACGGAAATAGATGGAAATACCCGAACTCCGTCGGGTCCGCTCTACTGCGCAGGCGCCGAAAACTTGCGCCTGCGCAGTAGAGCAGACCCGACGGCGATCGGGTATTTCCGCCTACTTCGGCGCCGACAGCCATCAGAGCGCCTGCGCAGGAGCCAGGAAGGTAAATATTGCGTCACGGCTGTACGGAGGGCTACAGCGAGACCCCCGAGGGACGCAGGACGGCGTGGGAAGCCTCATTAGGATCCTGAGGCTTCCCCCACCCGAGGTGAGTACCCCCAGGGGCCGTTTTGTCGTTACAGTTCCTCTTTAAAAACTCTTTAAAAAAGTAGACATATTGTTTTGTCTCAGCTCAATAAGGCTTGTTTACACTACATAGTTATATAGTTATTTGGGTTGAAAAAAGGCATATGTCCCATCGAGTTCAACCAGAAAATAAAGTACTATAGTACACTATGAACATTTGATTTTTTTTAATTTTTTTTTTATTTTTTATTTTTTAAGTGCTGGCAATTTTGGAGAATTGCTCTAAAAGCGCTTGTGCAATGATTTCCTATGAGAGTGTTTATCATTGAGCACTGCGCTTTCTATCGAATTGCAAACGCATCTCCAGTACCATTTTCTGAGCGTGTGTTCAATACAAAGTATAGGGAAATCGCAAAGCGCTTGAAAACCCAAATAACTATGTAACTGATTTCCTGAGCGCTTTTATGAATAAATACATTGTATTCATTTCCGGGTCAAAGCGGTCACTTCCTGACTGACATCAGGAAGTGTTAAAAATCATCGCTCCACAAAAGTGCTTAGAAAAGCGCTTTTCTAAGCGCAAAGTGCTTTTAAAATCACTAACTAAATTGCTCAGCGCTTACGATAGCTCTGGTGATTTGTAATGTGAATAAGGCCTAACAGTCTGTCCCTGTCTCAGGGAGCTAAAATAGACGAGCCAGTGACATTTTCATCTTTCCCCTGCTTTCAGAAGCCCAGTTATCTGCAAGGAAACTGTCTTAGGCTATAGTCTTAGATTTTGACTGGAGAGAAACTGTCAGTTGTATAGTTGCATATTAACTCTTTCAGGCAGAGAAAGAAAAGGAATACAGCATAGGTATTTGTATGCTTGCTACTATACATCTACTGTATGATGGACAACTAATAACATTGTGTCACTGTGAGGGGGTGGGATGAGGCCTGGAAGCCAACTCGGGGGGCCCAGGGTGGTGAATTTGTCAGGGGGGCCTGTGCTAGGGGGACCCTGGGCCCAAGTTACTTTTGCCGCAGGGCCACATTGTAGCTAGAAACGGGCCTGCTTAAAGGACAACTGAAGTGAGAAGACTATGGAGGCTGAAATATTTCCTTCTAAACCAGGTATGTCAAACCGGTCCTACGAGGGCCGAGATCCTCACACATTTTTGACACAGCTCATATGAATTGATGGGTCTGAATCAGGAAAGGTGCGGTCCATCAGGTGGAACACATTCCTCTCTTTCTCAGTCCATCCTAAACACTGGCATGGATCTGGCCCTCCAGGCCTGGAGTTCGACACATGTGTTCTAAACAATACCAGTTGCCTGACAGTCCTGATCTGTTTGGCTGCAGTAGTGTATGAATAACACCAGGGACAAGCATAAAGCTACTCCTGTCAGATCTGACAGTGTCAGAAACACCTGATATGCTGCATGCTTGTTCAGGGTCTATGGCTAAAGGTATTAGAGGAAGAGGATCAGCAAGACTGCCAGGCAACTGGTATTGCATAAAAGGAAATAAATATGGCAGCCTCCATATCCCCCTTGCTTCAGTTGTCCTTTAAGTGACATGAGATACAGTGATGTGAAAAAACTATTTGCCCCCTTCCTGATTTCTTATTCTTTTGCAGGTTTGTCACACTTACCGTATATACTCGCATACAAGCCGAGTTTTTGACCCCCAAATAGGGGGCCAAAAGATGAGGGGGGGGGGGGGGTCGGCTTGTATGCGAGTCTTGGGTGGTGGGTGGTGGTCCGCGGCGCCCGCCCGCCCCCTCCGCTGCTATTACTTGTTCAGCCGGTGGCCGCTTCCTCTAATCCGGGTGCCCCTCTCGCTCTGCTCTCCATCATGCGTATAAGTGTATCACAGCAGCCCGCCCGGCGCTGCAGCTGTGACGAGGCAAGAGAGCGGTTCCTTTGGTAACAGCGATGTGTATCGCCGTTACCAGGGGAACCGCTCTCTCCTGCCTCGTCACAGCAGCAGCGCCGGGCGCGCTGCTGTGATACACTTATACGCATGATGGAGAGCAGAGCGAGAGGGGCACCCGGATTAGAGGAAGCGGCCCCCGGCTGAACAGGTAATAGCAGCAGCGGCCACGGTGGGGGCGGGCGGGCGATCGCTATACTGGGCACTTTACTGGCTATACTGGGCACTTTACTGGCTATACTGGGCACTTTACTGGCTATACTGGGCACTTTACTGGCTATACTGGGCACTATACTAGCTATACTGGGCACTATACTAGCTATACTGGGCACTATACTAGCTATACTGGGCACTATACTAGCTATACTGGGCCACTACCTACCAATACTGGGGCACTATACTAGCTATACTGGGCACTATACTAGCTATACTGGGGCACTACCTACCCAGACTGGGCACTATACTAGCTATGCTGAGGCACTACCTACCCACCTACCCATACTGGGCACTATACTAGCTATACTGGGACACACAGGGGGGGGGGGTCACGCGGCCTGCACCAATCCAGCATTTCCTACCCCCGGCTTATATGAGGGTCAATCATTTGTCCCTGTTTTTTTTTAGGTAAAAGTTGGGGGGTTGGCTTATATGCGAGTATATACGGTAAATGTTTCTGCTCATCAAAAACCGCTAACTATTAGTCAAAGATAACATAATTGAACACAAAATGCAGTTTTCGATGATGGTTTTAATTATTTAGTGAGAAAAAAAAACTCCAAATATACATGGCCCTGTGTGAAAAAAAAATTGCCCCCTGAACCTAATAACTGGTTGGGCCACCCTTAGCAGCAATAACTGCAATCAAGCATTTGCGATAACTTGCAACCAGTCTTTTACAGCGCTCTGGAGGAATTTTGACCCAATCATCTTTGCAGAATTTTTGTAATTCAGCTTCATTTGAGGGTTTTCTGGCATGAACCGCCTTTTTAAGGTCATGCCACAACATCTTAATAGAATTCAGGTCAAGATTGACTAGGCCACTCCAAAGTTTTCATTTTGTTTTTCTTCAGCCATGCAGAGGTGGATTTGCTGGTGTGTTTTGGGTCATTGTCCTGCTGCAGCGCCCAAGATCGCTTCAGCTTGAGCTGACGAACAGATGGCCGGACATTCTCCTTCAGGATTTTTTGGTAGACAGTAGAATTCATGGTTCCATCTATCACAGCAAGCCTTCCAGGTCCTGAAGCAGCAAAACAGCCCCAGACCATCACACTACCACCACCATATTTTACTGTTGGTATGATGTTCTTTTGGTGAAATGCTGTGTTACTTCTATGCCAGATGTAACGGGACACGCACCTTCCAAAAAGTTCAACTTTTGTCTCATCGGTCCACAAGGTATTTTCCCAAAAGTCTTGGCAATCATTGAGATTTTTTTTTTAGCAAAATTGAGACGGCCTTAATGTTCTTTTTGCTTAAAAGTGGTTTGTGCCTTGGATATCTGCCATGCAGACCGTTTTTGCCCAGTCTCTTTCTTATGGTGGAGTCGTGAACACTGACCTTAATTGAGGCAAGTGAGGCCTGCAGTTCTTTAGATGTTGTCTTTTGTGGCCTCATGGATGAGTTTTCTCTGCGCTCTTGGGGTAATTTTGGTCGGCCGGTCACTCCTGGGAAGGTTCATCACTGTTCCATGTTTTTGCCATTTGTGGATAATGGCTCTCACTGTGGTTTGCTGGAGTCCCAAAGCTTTAGAAATGGCTTTATAACCTTTACCAGATTGATAGATCTCAATTACTTTTGTTCTCATTTGTTCCTGAATTTCTTTGGATCTTGGCATGATGTCTAGCTTTTGAGGTGCTTTTGGTCTACTTCTCTGTGTCAGATAGCTCCTATTTAAGTGATTTCTTGATTGAAACAGGTGTGGCAGTAATCAGGCCTGGGGGTGACTACAGAAATTGAACTCATGTGTGATAAACCACAGTTAAGTTATTTTTTAACAAGGGGGGGGCAATCACTTTTTCACTCAGGGCCATGTAGATTTGGAGTTTTTTTCCTCACTAAATAATAAAAACAATCATTTAAAACTGCATTTTGTGTTCAATTATGTTATCTTTGACTAATAGTTAACGGTTTTTGATGAGCACAAACATTTAAGTGTGACAAACATGCAAAAGAATAAGAAATCAGGAAGGGGGCAAATAGTTTTTCACATCACTGTATTTCCCCAAGCATTGCTTGGGTCCCCATTATTACCCTAATTTACCCTACAAATGCAGAGTTATCTAATTCAGGCAAGATACAGCACCATGCTCAACGCTCAGGACTTCTTTTCCTCAGGAGGTGGGCGAGACACCTTGGAGGCCCTGTCAGGCTCTGAGGCCCTGGGGAAATTGCCTTCTTTGTCTCTATGGAAGCGCCGGACCTGCACTTAAAGGGAACCTAAACTGAGAGGGCTATGGATGTTTCCTTTTAAACAATACCAATTGCCTGTCAGTCCTGCAGTCTCTTTTGCTGAATCACACACCTGAAACAAGCATACAGCTAATCCAGTCTTACTTCAGTCAGAGCACCTGATCTGCATGCTTGTTGAGGGGCTGTGGCTAAAACTATTAGAGACACAGGATCAGTAGGAGAGTCAGGCAACTGGTAGTATTTTAAAAGGAAAAATCCATATCCTTCTCAGTTTAGGTTCCCTTTAACCCATTCAGGTTCCGTGGTTTTCACGTGAGAAATGTTAACCTCCCATTCATTAGCCTATAACTTTATCACAATGAACTGATCTATATCTTGTTTTTTCCGCCACCAATTAGGCTTTCTTTGGGGGGTACATTTTGCTAAGAGCCACTTTACTGTAAACGCATTTTAACAGGAAGAATAAGAAAAAAATGGAAAAATTCATTATTTCTCAGTTTTCAGCCATTATAGTTTTAAAATAATACATGCCTCCATAATTAAAACTCACGTATTGTATTTGCCCATATGTCCCGGTTATTACACCGTTAAAATTATGTCCCTATCACAATGTATGGCGACAATACTTTATTTGGAAATAATAATACATTTTTTTTGCTGCACGCAGCTAGCACTTTGCTAGCTGCATCAGCACACTGATCGCCGCCGCCCCGCGCTCAATCGCCACTATCCGTCGCGCCGACCCCCAGACCCCGTGCGCTGCCTGGCCAATCAGTGCCACGCAGCGCTGAGGGGTGGATCGGGACTCCCAATGACGTCACGACGTCGGTGACATCATCCCGCCCCGTCGCCATGGCGACGGGAGAAGCCCTCCAGGAAATCCCGTTCCTTGAACGGGATTTCCTGATCGGAGATCGCCGAAGGCCCTGGGCTCGATACAGGATTAAAAAAAAAAAAAAAAAAAAAAAAAAAAAAAAAAACTGCTGCGCTCCCTCCTGGCGAAATTAATTAGACCACCAGGAGGGTTAAGAAGCAGACTGGGACAACCATATTTACACATTGTGCAAGCTCTCTCCTAGCTTTACAGAGGAAGCGTTCTGCTAAGCAAGCTAAAATGTGGCACCAATTTCCATTCCGAACATGGCCAAACATGTCACATTGTCTATCAGTTTTACTATGGTCAGCCCTAGGTACAGGTTTAAACAGATGTTGAATAAAGCTTTGTAGCAGTAATGCTGACCTGGAGCGTGGGGCGGTGGAGGTGGAGGCAGCGGGAAGGACTGTAAAGAGGATGCCATGGGGCCCACTAGAACAGACGCTGGTTGAATGCCTCCAATGTCATCTGGTTAAGACAAAAAAAAATTAAATGAAGCAAACAAACAGTACCAGTGGGCACAAAACTGCACATAGCAGCACATGTAAGATAATTGCATTCCAGAATATGGAAACTATAATAGCCCTTTCATCCAAGAGATGGTGATCTTGGATAATCCTAGATTGGTTCCCCTGTCAGTAAACACCTAGCAGGGATGTGAGGGGAGCAGCATTACCTAAAAGGCTGAGGCTCCTGCGAGGAGGTGGAGGGGGCGTCGGTGGGTGAGTAGAGCATGATCCTCGGTGGGAAATGTCTACATCCACAAGTGACACCGTTTCACCTGTTAGAAAGACAAACCTGTTACAAGAATTACTATTCAACACATTAACTCGTTTAAGGCTTGGAGAATTGCTGGATTTGTATTTACCAGTGAAGAGGGGACTGAAGGAGACTGGAGAGAAGGCACTTTGAGTTCTGGTCAAACGGGGTTTCCTGTGGAAAAGACAATAACATAAGAAAGCCACTTTATGGGACTCCGCATACAAAACATTTTCAGAGTTGTAACCAACTGAACAATGTACACCTGTTATTATCTAGCCAAGTCTAAAGAGTAACAGAAAAGCATCAGCAAATGTTCATCGCCCCAAACAGCCAATGTTTAGGGCCGATTCACACTACAAGAGCTTTTTAAACGCTAGAGATGTTAAAAGCTCTTGCTAATGCAATGCTATGCGGGATTTTTACAAAATCACATTGCTCCAGTGTGAACTCACACATAGAATAACATTAGCAAGAGCTTTTAAAATCACAAGCGCTTAGACAAGCTCTTATAGTGTGAATGAGCCCTAAAACAAACACGGGCAATTCAAGATTAGATTTGTATGTCTACAGTGACAGGGGAGGCTGAAAGCTATATAAAAATAAATCTATTCATAAAGATTTGTCTTATTTTCTTGGCGCTTAGCTAAATCGGAGTATTAAGAGTTCAGCAGAGAAACACACAGATGTCAGCTTTTTGATTAATGTAACCCATCAAAATATTAACACTTTTCTATTACTGTTCAAGAAGATCGCATGTGATTATACAGAAATCTTCACAGCAGATGAGGGAGTTGCCTGTATGGGATATTAAGCTCACTCCAGCCCTGTCAGAGATCCAGAAAACATTGATGAGCTATAAAAAGCTTAATGAGAACCTTAAACACTACAGGTCCATGCATGGTTTTAAAATCTCCTGTTGGTCACCGTTAACAGACGTTTTAAAACTTTCTCCCTCGCTGCTGCCATTTTTTTTCACATTATTCCTGTTAAAATGCATTTAGAATAAAATAATTCTTAGCAAAAAGTAACAACCCAAAAAAAAAAAAAACTAATTGGTGGCAAAAAAAAAAACAAGATATAAATCATTTCATTGTGATAAGTAGTTATAAAGTTATTGGCGAATGAAAGGTAGGAGCGCTGACAGGTGAAAATTGCTCTGGTCCGGTAAAAACCCTTGAGGGTGAAGTGGTTAAGTGAGATAGATATGGAGGCTAACATATTTATTTCCTTATATACAGGTCCTTCTCAAAAAATTAGCATATTGTGATAAAGT